>NC_090232.1:35502139-35806425 GCF_024489055.1 Chanodichthys erythropterus | reverse complement strand
TCCTCACACATCCCTCTGCGAGTGTCAGATTCTCTCTTGACAGCTTAATATCTTTTTGAAGTTGGTCAAACTGTCAGATTCACTTAGCATCAAAATGCAGAGCGTGTGCCATAACTAGCAGATGCCACTTTGTATCTGAAGCCGATATTGATCTGCAGAAGCCTCCAGTACAAATTGATTAACTTGATAAGGAGGAGAACTGCAAATCAATGTTAAGGTCATGGAATTAGCTCTACATTAAGTGGACTGGAAAGGTGTTGGCTCAGGAAATTAATGGAAAAGGACGTCTTAAAGGGCATGCAAACACATCCTTCCATGACGACACTTCAATTCACTTCAGAGGCACATGCTTTCAACTTCTCAAATTGAGTGAACCTGGGCTCACTCGACTCACACAAACTTCTCAGTAAAGTGACTTTACTTAAGTTGATGTGAACAAAGTTGAGTTTAAGGGGCAGAGAGGGTGATGTGGTTTTGTGGTTAAACATCTGAACTGTGCAACCATTGCTGTGCCCTTGAGCAAGACACTTAACCTCAGGTTCCTCCAAAGGACTATCTGTTTAAAGGGATAGTTCACACCCAAAATAAAACTGTCATCATTTACTCACGCTTATGTTGTTCCAAATATTTTGGTAGTCAATGGCTACCATCAACTGTCTGGTTACCAACATTCTTTAAAATATCTTTTTTAGTTCAACAGAACAAAGAAATTTATACAGGTTTGGAACAACATAAGGATGAGTAAATGATTTTCATTTTTGGGTGAACTATCCCTTTAATAGAAACTAGTTGTATAAAAGACCAACGCTTATTGTGCTGTCAGCAAAGAGTGCTTGAAAAAAACAAAAAGCTTCTATTTCTGTTAGTACAGTATGTGATCTTAACTATACATATGAGTTGTACACATAAAATTAATAAATTCTGAATGTACATTTTTGTAAAATATATTACAAAATGTATTTTTATTATTGTTATTATTAATAATTGTTTTAGTTATTTATATTATTTCAGATTGTTATTATTATTATTTATTAATTATTTTTAATTAATTGAATGTATTTATTTCTAAAATTTAATTAATTAATTAATTAATTAATTAATTTAATGCATTCATTTTTAACATTTATTTAATTTCTTTTTATATATCCAGATTGATAATAATAATAATAATAATAATAATAATAATAATAATCTTGCTCTACCTTGACATTGCCAGCACAAAGCTCTCCTCTATTCCTCCAACAGTGGCCAAGCAATCAGCATTCCCATATCCCATGTCCCCATATATTTGCATAATTGGTAATATACCTCACGGCACCGCATTAAAATTTACCATTCACAAAGGAAACACAAAACTGTTAGTGAGTCCTCTGCTCTCACTCCAATAAAGTCCACAGAAAACACAAAAGGAGAAAAAGAGAGAAGAGTTTCATTTGCATAGTTCAACAATATCCATAAGGCATTCTCTTACATAGTGGGCTACAAACCTCTACCTTCATAAAGTCAGTTAGTGTCTTCTCCGCTAGTCATTGAGATGGCCCACCACTGTCACCATGCGGCCTGGTAAAATCCAAGGAATTTACTAGCTTCTTCTAATCACAGAATAGCCTAATTGAGGAATGATGGCTTTATGTTACTCCCATGAGGTCAGTCGTTTCTATCATAGCCCCCTGTTAGACCTGTTTGGGTCTGTGTGTGTTCACCAATGCTGGTTAGTGATTCTATTACATTAAGCATGGCTCATCAATCCTTTCTGTGTGTTCTGTTGGCTCTCAAAGACCATTCTCTCCCATTATGCTGGCACCTGGGAAATAGCCTCATTCCATATTTTGAAAAGATTCCAAGCACTCTAATTTTCTCTGCCTTCAAGACGTAAAGGAAGGAACCAAAATGAAATACAGAAACATGCAAAGCAGTTCATACTGTGCTTCACTGTTTCCTCTAGACAAAAGGATTTTGCTAGTGGAATATCAGCAGATACCATCACTGTAAATATGTTTCATTTATCTTTTAACATAACCTTGATATGTTAATTCTTCTGTGCAGAGCATAAAAGAAGTTATTGATTTTCATTAATTCACATTTAACAAGCTAAATTCCTCAAGCAAATAAGGCATTGCTGTATTTTCAAAAAGTTCACTTAAGTACTCAAATTATATTCAAGTGAAGAACACAGAAAACATATTCCCTGAGGTTTCATTTAAGGACATAAGGACTATCCTTTTATCTACCTTTGCTCAGTTGCGAGACCCATTGATGATATTACAGCCTGACATCCAGGCGAGTTTAATCAAAGTGTGTCACTGATGGAAATCACCTTTTGCCTCATTACATAACACTCAATTTCAATACGTTTCCATTTTAAGGAAAGGAAAATCAAATATGACGTCTAATGGCAGCAATCACAGCCTAGAAATCTTATGGTCATTTGCTCTAACATATATTTCATTGTAACTTTTTCATAGTAACATTTAGATTTTTTTTTAAACCTTCATATTAGACGATGTTCCAATCCAAGTATCAGATTAGACCCATCAGACACAATTTACAGCACTCAACTGAGAATATATTTCAGTTCTATGAGCAGATTCTATGAGTAAAACACTCAAGCAATGGAGGAAAACCCAAAATAAAAGCAACCAGTTGTCTGATTGAACCATATGAATTATGCAATAGCATTGAAAAGAAAATAGGTTTCCTTCAAAAGCAGCTAAAAAGAGCTGTTATATTTATTACTCAAATAAAGGGAAAAAAACAGAGAATGAAAGAAAACAAGCATGTTTCAACATCTCATCTGTCCTGAAATACATTAAAACTCAGCAGTTATCCGCATTGTTCATCAGCATATTGAAGTCCCATGGATTTCAGATCACAGTACCCTGCCTCCCCTCTTGACGAGAAATACATTCACAGAGTTATATAATTAGAAACAAAGATAACTAGGGTTGCCAAGTTCAGCAAGGGAAATAAGGAACACTTTCAGTTTTTTTAGGCAAAAAGGGACACTCTGTAATATCAATAAATCAGAGTGAATTTCTGCAGCTATGTATGTGTATAAAAGATTTGTTTTAAACATATTGTACATAACTGATTCAGTCATTGTTTGACTGAATTAACTGCTAAAATACATTTGAGATGCATTCATTTGCATCTGTTGTAAATAAACACATAATTTTAATATCATGCATAAAAAGCAAACAGCATAGCAATAGCCAATGTCATCGCTCTCACATACATCTACAAACCCCATTCCAAAAAAGTTGGGACACTGTACAAATTGTGAATAAAGACAGAATGCAATGATGTGGAAGTTTCAAATTTCAATATTTTATGCAGAATACAACATAGATGACATATCAAATGTTTAAACTAAGAAAATGTATAATTTTAAGGGAAAATAAGTTGATTTTAAATTTCATGGCATGAACACATCTAAAAAAAGTTGGGACAAGGTCATGTTTACCACTGTGTGGCATCCCCCTCTTCTTTTTATAACAGTCTGCAAACGTCTGGGGACTGAGGAGACAAGTTGCTCAAGTTTAGGAATAGGAACATTGTCCCATTCTTGTCTAATACAGGCTTCTAGTTGCTCAACTGTCTTAGGTCTTCTTTGTCGCATCTTCCTCTTTATGATGCGCCAAATGTTTTCTATGGGTGAAAGATCTGGACTGCAGGCTGGCCATTTCAGTACCCGGATTCTTCTTCTATGCAGCCATGATGTTGTAATTGATGCAGTATGTGGTCTGGCATTGTCATGTTGGAAAATGCAAGGTCTTCCCTGAAAGAGACGACGTCTGGATGGGAGCATATGTTGTTCTAGAACTTGGATATACCTTTCAGCATTGATGGTGCCTTTCCAGATGTGTAAGCTGCCCATGCCACACGCACTCATGCAACCCCATACCATCAGAGATGCAGGCTTCTGAACTGAGCGCTGATAACAACTTGGGTTTCCTTGTCCTCTTTAGTCCGGATGACATGGCGTCCCAGTTTTCCAAAAAAGAACTTTTTCTGCTTATTGTCTGACCACAGAACAGTTTTCCACTTTGCCACAGTCCATTTTAAATGAGCCTTGGCCCAGAGAAAACACCTGCGCTTCTGGATCATGTTTAGATATGGCTTCTTTTTTGACCTATAGAGTTTTAGCCAGCAACGGCGAATGGCACGATGGATTGTGTTCACCGACAATGTTTTCTGGAAGTATTCCTGAGCCCATGTTGTAATTTCCATTACAGTAGCATTCCTGTTTGTGATGCAGTGCCGTCCAAGGGGCCGAAGATCACAGGCATCCAGTATGGTTTTCCGGCCTTGACCCTTACGCACAGAGATTGTTCCAGATTCTCAGAATCTTTGGATGATATTATGCACTGTAGATGATGATAACTTCAAACTCTTTGAAATTTTTCTCTGAGAAACTCCTTTCTGATATTGCTCCACTATTTTTCACCACAGCATTGGGGGAATTGATGATTCTCTGCCCATCTTGACTTCTAAGAGACACTGCCACTGAGAGGCTCTTTTTATACCCAATCATGTTGCAAATAATAAGTTGTAAATTGGTCCTCCAGCTGTTTCTTATATGTACATTTAACTTTTCCGGCCTCTTATTGCTACCTGTCCCAACTTTTTTGGAATGTGTAGCTCTCATGAAATCCAAAATGATCAAATATTTGGCATGACATTTCAAAATGTCTCACTTTCAACATTTGATATGTTATCTATATTCTATTGTGAATTAAATAGAAGTTTATGAGATTTGTAAATTATTGCTTTTTTTTTTTATTCACAATTTGTACAGTGTTCCAACTTTTTTGGAATTGGGTTTCTACACATCCTTTTACAATTTATTTTCAATTCTAATCTTTAAGTTTCAACTTTAATGCTTGTATTCTGATTCAAATGCAGTTCATACTGAAGTGTTCTTAGAACAAACTGTTTCCTCTAGGGATGTAATACGGAAAACAGTTTGATTCTTTTGGAGGATATCATTATTTAGCACCACTAAGGATGACAATGAAAGTCTACAGTGTCAGCTATATAATAATAATAATAATAATAATATCAATAATAGTAAATAAAAACAGCTGATACCATGTGTGGATTAAATGCAGGTCTTGACACTGCAAAGAAACACATAATGCAATGTACAGCAAGAGAATTACAGGCAACAGCTGAAACACTTGGAGGTAGATGACCGTTCTCACAGAAACCCGGTTTACTGGCTTATTAGCGATTGTAATGAGCAGGGTCAAAGTTGAGTTTGAACATGCACTCCATCTAGTTAGCACAGGGGAAATATCTAAGGTTAATGAGATGACACAGAGAGTAAGAGAAGCTTTTTTTCCCTTATTTTTTCTCATTGGAAAGGACTGCTTAATTTCTCTAGTCTGTAAGACTGGAAACAGGAGTGTGTGGATATAGTAGAGAAACCCACAGTACGTGGTGGGGTGTGCACAGCTCCTAAGGCTTGTTATTCTATATGCATAGAGCTTACAGCAGAGAAGAAGAAAAAAAAAAAAAAAAAACTAAGCCACAATTCTCTTAAGGGGGTTAGTTCCAGCTGGATGTTTTGACTTGGTAATGCTTTAGGAAACCAAGACATTTGCTAGTGCTGAAGGATTCTACCAGACAGAACTTCAATCAGACAACAGAGAGCTTACAAAGAGTGCTTTACAATGAAAGTCAAACATATGAAACTTCAAGCTTGTATAAAAGTAAAACGATTTTATCCATATATATTTTTAGGTAGTACTTTATTTTACAGTCTTGTTACACATGCACAAACTGGATTCTTATTATAGTAATTACAATAATTGGGTAATAATTAGTTACTAACACTGAACCTAAACCTAAACTTAACCCATGTAGTTACATTATATTAACCAGAACTTTCTTTAGTAAGTGAAAGTACTGTAAAATAACGTACCTACTTGTATTATATTCAGCTAAATTAATATATTATTTTATTGCAAAATGTTAATATAATATAATATAATATAATATAATATAATATAATATAATATAATATAATATAATATAATGATATGTGAGCATATGTCATACTCGTAGCAGTGTGTGGTTATCACGGGCGTGCTGATATACAGCCATATGGCACAGCTAACGTACATGTGAGATATTTCGGTTAATCTAAACAGTTCGACGCACGAGTGTGTAAATACATAAGAGATAACAACGGAGTGTCTTTAAAACACCCTTTGTGCAGCACTACTTCCTTCCGCCAAGGATTCAAATCTCAAGTTGACCAAGCCTCCGTTACTAATTGTAAAACATCACTTTAGAGCTAGTAACAAAGGAATGTTGAGTCCTTCCATTGAAAATCACTGTATTTTGTACAGTATTAGAGAGAGAGCCTGAGCGAGCATTACCTGTGTCTCATATAATATTCATTCTTCAGGTCGATGTCCATAATATTAAATCCATTATAAAAATCCGTTTGAATGTCCGCTGAGGAAAGCAAACTTTGTATCTGTCCTTTTTCCATAACAGCGCTAAAACAACGTCCTTTGTTTACAACAGTCCCTTTCAGTTTAAAAGTCTTTTGCGACTGACTCATTCACATGTCACGTTTGCCACCATCTAATGTCGTATTACTGTAACTTTCATTCAATCCATATTATGCACCAATGGACCCTTTCTCAATACCAAATACAACATATTTTTTATATAAAATACTATTTATTGAACAACAATATTTTATTAAACAACAATAGCCATTATAAATGACAACAAGAAATAAACACAATTGTACAATTCAGTCAAACGTACAAAAGCAGTGCTCTACAGGATGTAAGTTAAATATGTCCTTAATATTAAATTATTAAATTTAACACAGCCCAATTTTATTTGCTTAGGAACAAGTAATAGATTAATAAGACCAAAGATTGCCTGTTTTATGTACCCAAAATGAAATATATTTCATGTTTAACCACTATAAGAGACAGCGGCAAATCCCCGAAGCACTACCCGAGATGAAGCCATTCTCAGCGGGTACACGAGCATTGAATGGCCACTGACGGCCTGGAGCTCGCATCTCTGAAAACGTCTAAGCAAATTGTAAAATAGGCACTATGATTAAATACGAGTCACATATTTCAGGTCTAAACAACTACATTTTTGCCTAAAAAAACTCTTAAAACTACAGTTTGTGGTACAACAAGTGTAGTATTTGTATAAAAAATTATGGTGGCAGAGCAAATCCACTGTGACAGTCGCTTAAAGTGAAATGATACAAACAGTGAAAAGGTAGGAGTGCTGTTATCAATAGAATATTGCACGGCTCTCAGCCAATCAGATTCGAGAAACAGAAAGAACTGAAATATAATATAATATAATATAATATAATATAATATAATATAATATAATATAATATAATATAATATAATATAATATAATATAATATATAATATATGAATAGATATATCCTGACAAGAGGCAAATTAAGTTATATACTCAGGCAGACTAACAATGACTGATGCTAAAAGCATGTTCATGGAGTGCTACAGCCATAGATTATTATCGAGACAAAGCAATCACGAAGCGCAGATGGGGACGCCTATGCATATTCATTCCATTTACCAATCAGACATTATGCACAGATGTTTTTCCAAAAGTGTCTTCATCAAAACAGAAGGCAGACATAGTACAGCCATCCTCCTGCATTATCTCACAGCTCTAGATAACAGGGCAGAGCTGCAGAAAAGATAAGTAGAGATGCAGTATGTTGCTCCTAATGTTGAATGCAGTCCTTTCTTTGGCCATTTGATGTGATTAGATGCCAGTTATAAATAAAACTGCAGTCTGGTGCTTTTAATTTCAGTATGTCATGTGTTGTAATTGTAAATGTAAAGAGTTTGGAAAAAGATTTGAGTATGTGGTGTGGTGGGTGGTTGGGTAACAGACAAATACAGAGCATGCCAAGGCAATATTTCAGAGGTTAATAACAATTGGAAACAGGTTTCTTATTCGCTATTAAAATTAATATACTTATTCGCATTCAGAAAGAGAGGGAAAAGGGGAGTTCAGAGAGCCAGAGCCCTTACCAGCAGGTACTACTGATGTGGAAATAAGCGTGACATCTTTTAATACCATTAAAATGAGGAGACCAGCACAGAGTCCTTTCACTATTCCCAAGATGTGCAGCACACAATAATTAAAGCTGGAAACAGGTGAGATAGTCCAGATTTAAGCTCATTCAGAGCAAATTACTGTTCCATAACCTCGACCCGCTTAGAGCAGGCCTAACAACACAAGATGGCTATCCTTATAGGCTACTCAGACTACATATAACTATAACACTTAAGGAAGTATCACATATAAACAGATCAGAAAAGGCACTTTACTGATCTCTCAGCTTTTTAACAGCAGCAAACAACTACAGTATCTGCAGTTATCCATAGTGTCAGATGATACACCCACAGTCTAACCTTAATCCCTCAACTGACGCATAGCGAACACAAAGAAAATGCTTTCTCGATATGGCAAGCTCTAATACAATAGACCGATTTGGAGCAGACATCACAGTTACGCCACTCGCAGCTCCACTTGCATAGTGGTGGCAGATAAACAGTGGTAATAAATGGAGGAAAATGGGCAAAATCCAGAGAATAAAAGAAAAAATGTTTTCTTTTGCCTTTGTATGTCAGAATCGGAAGGCAAAAATAGTCTTCATTTTTATAGAATACCGTCCTTGAAGATGCCCTTTTAAACTAAATGCAGACATTTACTGTATGTTGCAAGTCACAGTCTGGACTGATGAAACCTGCAATGATTTGTCTACTATTAAAGCATGAATTTGATGTAAACAGTAAGTCTACATAATATTCACATATGCAGTTCATAGGGGACATACATACAATACATAGCCATACAGCTACAGCATGAAATAATATTTAAACCTATAACATTTTACAAAGATAACTTTTAAACATAACATTTTTAGCTCACAATTCTGACTTTTTTTTTTTTTCTTGCATTTGTGTTATCTCCCAGTTCTGACTTTATAACTCACAATTGTGAGTTTATATCACAGTTCTGAGGGGGAAAAAGTCATAATTGTGGGGTATAAACTCGCAATTCTGAGGAAAAAAGACAGAATAACAAGTATCTCACAATTCTGTTTTTCCTTCTAAGAATTGTGAGATATAAAGAAATATATGTATGAGAAAAGGTAAGAATTGTGAGACAAACTCGAATTTAACCATTTTTATTTTTATATTCCATGGTTATAAAATCATGCTACAGCAGAACTGTCATTTTCTGCCACCAGGTAGGCTCTGCCCACAAAAAACAAAACAAAAAAAAAACATCATTACTGTTTGCAAACACAAAATAGGTCTATTGACTAGCTTTACAAAACTTCAGAGAGTAAAGATACATTTTACGTCCACTTAAGGGAAAAAAAAAGTCCAGATTTGATAAAACAAGCCCTTTTGAAGAAGGTTAGTGGCATCAAGTCTTTGAAGGACATGCCGCAAGCAGAATTGCCTATTCTGGTTTGTTTTCTGAGTTATTTTTGAATTTCAGTTGTAGTTAAAATAAATAATAATAAAAAAGATGGATTCAGATGGATTGCAAAGTAGAAGTCTGTATTTGTTACTTTTGGACTGGCAGAAATTTTGATCACATCATCAATATGCATTGACATGCATTTTTATTACAATAATTAGTGTGGTATTATCTACAGTGAGAAAAAAATGATGTAGGATTTACATTGAAATAACTTTTACTAAGAAATTGCTAGTAAATTTCACAAATATTTACAAAGAAATGCAAGTAACATTTATTATGACTTTTATTAGAATTAAACATGAAATTTTGAAATACATTTTTTTTTTTTTTTTTTACTTTGAAAATTCTTGCAGTGTATTTTAGATAAATCTGTCCCTAAATAGCACATAAAACATGTAGGCCAGACAGACTCTCTTGCATGGTTCTTTGCCAAAGTAAGTTTAGTGCAACCTGCCCTTTTACCTTTTACTCAGTCTATCGTCTCGGTTACAAAGGTAACCCTCGTTCCCTGAAGGAGGGAACGGAGACGTACGTCGGACAGACCGACGAATAGTAATCTCGCTAGAGAGGCCAATCTACTTCGAGTGTAACTAAACGAGCCAATGCATATTGGCATGCAATCATATGCATCAGCTGCTCGCCTCGCAGCGCGGGTATATAATGAGCAGCAGGTGCGTTGCATCTTCAGGTTTTCGCTGAGGAGCCGAACCGGATAGGCGGCAGCATCAGCGGGGTACAGCGACTGTGGCGACGGGACGTACGTCTCCGTTCCCTCCTTCAGGGAACGAGGGTTACCTTTGTAACCGAGACGTTCCCATTCAGTCGGTCACGTTCGACGTACGTCGGACAGACCGACGAATAGGAATCCCTACCAAAGCGCCACAGGAGCTGCCCCCTTCCAGCGCTCTGTTGCAAGCCACCTGAACCCCCTTGCCCGAGGATGGTGGGACAGGGCTAACACAGAGAGAGTCGATCACTGCTGTTCCCCAAAACCCATTCAGTGAGACTATTGGATAACGCTGGGAAAGCGTACCCTTCGCTGGGAAAGGAACGCTGCGGAAGCCACATCCTTCCCCGAAGGAGTTATGTGGAGAAGTACATATGGACTAACCCTGTAGGGCTATGCTACATATGGAAGAGCTGGGGTGACTCCAACCCGATGAAGGGTAGGTTCTCCCAGAGGGAAAGACACGGGCTTCGTTTAGGAGCAACCGTGGAACCAACCATATGGGATCCCCGTAGGGTCACACATATGGAACCCAGCCTAAACCCGGTTCTCAAGGATACAACGGAGTATAGGCCTGGCGCCAGACGCTCCGCCACGTCGGCTGCCGAAGGGATATCGGAGGACTCGACAGGGTCTGCCTTGTAGGGACTCTCTGGAGAAAAGAAGCGCATGTAGCGCAGCAAGCCGACACTAAGCCGGGGCCTCTCCGTGCCTCTGACCTGTGGCGAGAACATGGGAGGAGACCGGCTCGACACGAAGGCTATAGTATCTAGCGAACGTGTTAGGTGTCGCCCAGCCCGCAGCTCTACAAATGTCTGTCAGCGAGGCGCCACGAGCCAGCGCCCAGGAGGATGCGACACCTCTCGTGGAGTGAGCATGCAACCTGAGCGGGCAGGGCACACCCTGAGCTTGGTAAGCCAGGGCGATGGCATCCACTATCCAGTGGGCCATCCTCTGCTTGGAGACAGCCTTTCCCTTCTGCTGGCCTCCATAACAGACAAGAGCTGGTCTGAGGTCCTGAGGCTTTAGGTTCTGTCTATGTACAGTCGCAAAGCGCGGACTGGACAGAGTAAAGCCAGGGCTGGGTCTGCCTCCTCCGAGGGCAGCGCTTGCAGGCTCACCACCTGGTCCCTGAAGGGAGTGGTAGGAACCTTGGGCACATAGCCAGGCCGGGGTCTTAGTACCACGTGGCTATCACCCGGCCCGAACTCCAGGCACGATTCGTCGACCGAAAATGACTGCAGGTCCCCTACCCTCTTGATGGAGGCCAATGCCACCAGCAGCAAAGTCTTCATAGACAGAATCTTTAAGTCTGCTGACAGCAAAGGCTCAAAGGGAGCAATCTGAAGTGCTCTCAGCACCAGAGTGAGGTCCCAAGAGGGTATGGAGAGGGGACGAGAAGGATTTAACCGTCTCGCCCCCTAAGGAACCTGATGACCAGGTCGTGCTGACCAACAGATTTGCCATCTAAGTGGTCGTGGTAAGCGGATATAGCAGCAGTATGGACTTTTGAGGGTGGAGGGGGACAGCCTACGCTCCAACCCTACTGCAAGAAGGAAAGCACGACTCTGATCGAGCATCTTCGGGGGTCTTCCCGGCGAGAAGAGCACCACTCGACGAACAGGTTCCACTTTGGAGGTGTAAGCACGTCTCGTAGACAGTGCACGTGCCGAAGTGATGGTGTTAAGTACCTCAGGGGGTAAGTCACCTAGAACCTCCGCATCCCGTCCAAGGGACCAGACATGGAGTTTCCAGAGGTCTGGACGCGGGTGCCAAAGAGTGCCCCGTCTCTGAGAAAGAAGGTCTTTCCTCAGAGGGATGGGCCAGGGAGGGGCTGTCGCGAGGAGTGAGAGTTCTGGGAACCAGGTCCGGTTGGGCCAGTAAGGCGCAACTAACAAGACCTGCTCCTCGTCCTCCCTGACTTTGCACAGGGTCTGTGCAAGTAGGCTCACTGGGGGAAACGCATATTTGCGCAGGCCCCGGGGCCAGCTGTGAGCCAGTGCATCTGTCCCGAGTGTCCCCTCGGTCAGAGAGTAAAACAACTGGCAGTGGGAGGTTTCTGGTGAGGCAAACAGGTCTACCTGAGCCTTTCCGAATTCTCTCCAGATCAGCTGAACCACCTGGGGGTGGAGTCGCCACTCTCCTGGCAGCGCAGCTCGTGATAGCTCGTCGGCCACACGGTTGAGCACACCGGAGACATGAATGGCGCGAAGCGACCTCAGATGCTTCCGACTCCACAGGAGGAGATGGCGGGCGAGTTGTGACATGCGACGGGAGCGTAGACCACCTTGACGGTTGATGTACGCAACGGTCGCAGTGTTGTCCATACGGACCAGTACATGCTTGCCCTGAAGCAGGCCTTTGAGGCGGCTCAGAGCAAGGCGTACTGCCAGCAACTCGAGGCAATTGATGTGCCAATGCAGATGGGGTCCCGTCCAAACCCCTGAGACTGCATGCCCGTATTACGTGGCACCCCAGCCGGTGGCAGAAGCATCTGTGAACACCACAGCATGCCGGGACACCTGTTCTAGGGGCACTCCTGCCCGAAGAAACAAGGGGTCCGACCACGGACTGAAGGTTCGGCGGCACTCCTGAGTGATTGGCATCCGGAATGTGCCGCGCTGCCACGCCCATCTCGGGACTCGGCCGTGAAGCCAGTGCTGAAGCGGTCTCATATGAAGCAGACCGAGCGGTGTTACAGCCGCAGCAGCCGCCATATGCCCCAGGAGCCTCTGAAAGAACTTCAGTGGGACCGCTGTCCTGCCATTGAATGTATTCAGGCAGTTCAACACTGACCGAGCACGTTCCTCTGTGAGGCGTGCTATCTGCTCGACCGAATCCAACTCCATACCGAGAAAAGAGATCCTCTGCACCGGGGCGAGTTTGCTCTTTTCCCAGTTGACCTGAAGCCCCAACTGGCTGAGGTGTCTGAGCACCAAATCCCTGAGTTTGCACAACTGATCCCAGGACTGTGCTAGAATGAGCCAGTCGTCCAGATAGTTGAGAATGCGAACACCCCGTTCTCTCATGGGAACAAGGGCTCCCTCCACGACTTTCGTGAAGACGCGGGGAGACAGGGCCAGCCCGAAGGGTAGGACTCTGTACTGATATGCTCGACCTTCGAACGCGAATCTCAGGAATGGCCTGTGTCGCGGAAGAATTGAAACATGGAAGTACGCGTCCTTCAGGTCAATCGCTGCAAACCAATCTCGGGGACGGATGCACTCGAAAATGCGTTTCTGCGTGAGCATTTTGAATGGTAGCTTGTGGAGGCTCCGATTCAAAACTCGCAGGTCCAAGATCGGTCGTAACCCGCCGCTTTTCCTGGGTACAATGAAGTAGGGGCTGTAGAACCCCGACCTCAAATCGGCTGGAGGGACCGGCTCTATCGCGTCCTTCGCCAGTAGGACTGCGATCTCCGCACGCAGAACAGGGGCATCGGCATCTTTCACTGTAGTGAAGAGGACGTCCCTGAACTTGGGGGGGGGGAGCCGGGCGAACTGAATCGCAAAGCCGACCCTGATGGTCCGAAGGAGCCAGCGAGACGGACTGGGGAGCGCTAACCCGGCTCGCAGAGACCGTACAAGCAGGACCAAAGGGACCACCGGTGTACCCGCAGCAGGGCAGCGAGGTGGAACACAGGGACGCGGCTCGGGGGGCTCTCTTTGTGAGGCGGCCCGAAGCGGCGTCACAGTGTGCTAGGCAACACTTACCTGGCTCCACGGATGGACAGAGGGAGCAGTCGAGGCTTTGGCTGCCCGCTGCTCGCTGCTGTCCGCTGGCGACAGAAGAGGGGGATGAGAGTGGTGAGGTTATTCTCCTCCCACTGCTCTCCAAACCCTCTTCAGACCTGGAAATGGAGGAACTGCTCTTTAAAATTTGGGTACCGCTGCCTCTTGGGTCAGTGGCGGAACAGAAACAAACCCAATAAAGGATTTACCACCTGGCCCTCCTCCAGGGGTGGAAGAGCAGCCCCACCCATCTCTGGGTCGCCCGTCTCAGGGGTGATTCTCACCAACCAGTTAAACAGCTGCAGAGACGGGAGGCGTCATCTCCCCGCAATGGATACAGCAGAGCCTGCTGGGCCGGAGTTTCTTGCAGGGGACGACACCCTTGGCGACGAGCAGACTGAGGGGCGGCCCAAGAGGAACTCAATGGTTTGTCATGGGAAGCTCCCCTATCCGCTACTAACTGAGGAGAACCGCTGGGCTCAGTCCTCGACAGTGTCACCGAAAGGCCACCTCGTAAGATGGGAGCATTGAGAAAGCATTTAGCTTGACAACCTCTCACACCTCACAAGGTAAGCCAGGGGGCACTTCTGGACCACGGAGGTGGACATCGTCTGGCTGAGGGCCTGCGCCGTGACTTTGATCACGGTTAGTCAACAAGCGCAGCTCAACCCCAGCACAGAACTACCCTCATGCAAAAAGAGTGCCTTGGCCTCACATGCAGGGTGGGTGTGGTCTGTGTACAGCCACCCCATCCAAGAGGGTAGTGAGAGAGGAAAAACTTATGCAGATTGGCACCTTTGGCATTCCATATTTATGGCACCAATATACCCCCATACTGCCAAGTTTTCCATGCACATCTGGAAGACCCAGGAAAGCATGGCTGTAAACTCTGAATCTGAGTCAGCATAAGCACACACCATTACAGTGGGCAGCGTCACCCTCATTTCCAGAGCATAACAGCACTCTCTCCGATGCTGCAATCGACGTCTGTCCCTCAGCTGGAGCTCTGAATGAAATGCTAGGTTCCCCTATGAAAAGGACCAGCAATCCAATCCAGAAACTGCACAGCTTGCAATGCGCTAGAGAGGGAGGGGCCCTAGGGGGTTGGTTCCCCGAAGGAACCCCTCAACCTCATGTCACCCAAGCCATATCAGCAAAGTAGACCTCTTCTGGTGCACCAGAGAGGGCGCTACAATGGAGATTACGCAAGGGAACCGCGCATCTAGAGCGCCGAGCGAGCGCTGGGTTGCCGTGACAACCCGCGCTGCAGCCCGGCAGCTCGACGGCACACGACACGCAGAGGAGCGAGAGGTTTGCTCTCGCTGATCTCCGCGGTCTCCCAGAGTGTCGGGCAGAGCCGCGGCTGTGCTTTTACACACAAGCGGCAGCTGGCCAACAACAGAGGGGACTCAAGCTTCCCGGAGAAAGAAGAGTCACGACCGGCGTGTCGACGTGATCATGTTCTCATATGAAAACATGAACACCCACGAACATCATTTCAGCACGCGCCCAGACATGCGAAACGGTGATCGTGGCCGTCAGTGAGGACAGGAACGATCGCATCCAGAAACACAAGTAGGATGTCGTCTTTAAAAAGACGCGAATCTACTTGTGTAAGCTCTTTCAGGGACTTTACTCTTTTAGAAGTGCTGAAGCACGCAGGGGAACGGCCACCGCAACACAGACAGGGATTGTGTGCAGCCTGTCATGTGCTTTCTCTCTCTTTGAAGGCGCTCACTCTTACCAGCCGTAAAAATGGCTTTTCAGCGCTCAAAAGCGCACCGTACCGGCCGTGAGAACAGCCTTCTGACGCTGTCAAACAGCTATTTGCTCAAAAACGGCAAACGAAACAGAAAAAGAGAGGACGTCGACCCCGCTGCTGTGCTGTTCGCCCGCACTCGGAAAAAAAGAGAAGTTCAACCAAAAGCTTGACTCGTCTTCTAGCAGACACTCGCTTGCAGAGAACAGGAACAACACCGTTCGGCTCCGAAGCGAAAAGCTGAAGATGCAACGCACCTGCTGCTCATTATATACCCGCGCTGCGAGGCGAGCAGCTGATGCATATGATTGCATGCCAATATGCATTGGCTCGTTTAGTTACACTCGAAGTAGATTGGCCTCTCTAGCGAGATTCCTATTCGTCGGTCTGTCCGACGTACGTCGAACGTGACCGACTGAATGGGAACCAGAGTTAACATGACAAAACATGAGGGTGCAATGTGCAAATTGATTTAAACAAACAGTTGCCATTTCCAGAGAAGTAAACTGATTGGTTAGCTGGTTCAGGTGTGTTTAATTGTGGCAGAGCAAACTCTGCAGGACAGTGGCCCTCCAGGACCGAGTTTGGACACTTCTGCTCTAAGGGAATAAGACACGTGTCCATTTCTTCCTTTGGGCAAAGGACAAGACAGAAGGAACACTTTTTGAATATGTCCTCAGTAATTTACATTACTCTACAATCAAGGTATATGTGTGGAATAATGAATCACGCCCTTTAACATGTTACACTATTTATGAACAATTCAAACTCTTATCAAAAGTACATGATCAAACTCTGCTGTCATGGCAACTCTAACTTCTACAACTTAGTTAGCACATTAATTATTAGCAATGAAATACCTTGACACTCTCACAAACTCATACAATCTGAATAGGAATCATTCTCTTTTTATTAGAACTCTGATATATATTGAATTTCAATGGGATGTGCACTCTAACATGCTTACCTAATATAGTCTATGAATACATCATTTACCGCATGGAATTATACTAACTTTAAAAGGATTAATTAAGGAATTTTCATGTGGGAGCTTCAAGGGATCTGTGACCACAGAGCAAATGAAAATTTTGTGGACTTGTCAAGGACACAAGTCATTCATGAGCATAAATACACTTAATCCCCCCCAAATCCCCCATTCTTTTATTTAGAGACATCACAGCATCATGTCCAGACAAACATTCTGAGTTTCAACCACAGATCACATACTGACAAGTTTTGAATATGTTAGACACCAGAGGGAAAGCCTTGAAGTTTGAGCTGCAGTACTCTTCTAATGTGCGGCACAAGGCTTGAGTTTCTAATTAAAAGAGGATGTGATGTAATTGCAGGAAATGTTAACTGGGATTAAGTGTATGAGGTATGCAAAGGCAATAGGACATTTTAAGATTCACATGCCATAAGAACACTTGGAGTAACATGAATTGAAAATGGACTGAAGCTCTTTTTGATTCCAGATCAATGGCAAAATGCTTTCATATAGTTAACATGAACTCAAAATGACCCTGTTTACTTTTATTAGAAGTATTGAAGTTATTACTGAAGATTTTATACTATAAAGAATATTTATATATTCAAATACTTCTATTGTTAATATATACAAGGAGTGTAGATAAAATATTTTTTTCTTTGAAGCTCTACCAGTGCATATTAAACCTCTGTGCAGGATTTTTTTTTAAAAGGGACCTATTATGCAAAATTCATTTTTAGATGTTTGAACATAAATGTGTGTCTGCAGTGCTACACAACCACCCTATAATGGTAAAAATCCACCCACTCCTTTTTTTATACACAGTATTAAATCATAAACAGTGTCTCAGAATGAATCATTCGAGTTTTCGAAACATTGTGACATCACAATTTCACAAGCCCCGCCCACAACTGGTGACAACCAATAATCTGCCCTATTAGCTTTTATCCTCCCCTGAGTGAGCTGTCCACAGTATGCATTGTTTATCTCCTCGATAGACCTTGCTAGAACATTTTTGGATTCAAAGACACGTTGTTTGTGAATGGCCTTGAATGGGAGGAAAAAAAAAAAAAAGCGCATGTTTACATAGAAAATAATGGAAAAGCAGAGCAGTGGAATGCAAAAATGTGTTCTCTGCAAACGGCCCCATACTGTTTCTAATTTTTTTGGTGTATCCAGGCATAAGCAGTAAAGTAAGAGCAGTATCTCATTTGCATTTACAGATACACACACTTCCACCCAAAAAGAGGCATTTTGGACATGGTATAATAATAAATGATCTGTGGGGTATCTGAGCTGAAACTCCACAGACACATTCTGGGGACATCTAGACTTATATTACATCTTGTGAAAAGGGGCAAAACAAATATCAGCTACTTTCAGTAAAATTTCTAAATATTTTCATGTCAACGGTTTGGAAGATAAATACAACTTATTTCCCAAACCTCACTTTTGCACAAATATTGTACATATTTTAAAATAAATAATTCAAATGAGAATAAAAAAGCAAAGAAACTGACAAGAAGTTTCATAACCAGGAAGAGATTCACTTTCTCAAGTGCCATAAACAGAATTATCCAATTAATTGTATCCTACTTTATCATTATGGCATTTTTGACATTTGAGAATATAAAAAGAGAAAAATAGATGAGAAATTGATGACAGATGATAAACTGATGAATTGGAAATGAATGAAATTACTATCTTCAGTGTAACTGAATACAAGCACAAGATGAAAAACACAAGGTTATTTTTACTTTGCAATTTACTTTTTCCATTGGAATATGAATTACATTTGTAGAACACGTACAACACCAGCTAGCTTATGATTCCTGAGATATTTATAAAGCAGAAAACATGTCCTCACTGACCATGTAGTGCATACTAAAAGAAGTCTAATATATTACAAAAAAAAAACAAAAAAACAACAACAACAATCAGCTAGGATTGAAATGTGTTCACTTGTCTGAAGTAGCAAAAGAAAAGGAATAACTTTGAGTATGTAATATTTTAATGCTCCCAAGCCACTGTGTGGATAAGGTGAAGGTCTTTTCTTTGTGCTTGTTTTTCTAAGCACTTATGACATTTACTTCCGAAACCTTCACAGGAGTTTTCAGGCACAGCGAGGAGGCCAAACAAACACGGAAAGGCTCTTTATTTGCTTTAACCCCCTCCATGCATTTGCATTAAATAGGTCAAAATCATCCATTTTTCATGGAACCCCGTAAAGAAGAAAGGCCTCTCAAACAGCTGCAACGTTTGCTAACTCAATGAGGAGCATTTTGAATAAGTAATGCTGTTTTAACATACATCAATTTTAATTCTGTTTAAACTGCCAAATTAATGCATATCTTAATGATTGATTCCTTTTCATCATGGGTTCAGCAGGTGAGGAGAGACCTTTTCGTTGCAAAACCAAGCAGGATGAACTTTCTTACATCATGTATGCCGCAAACAACCCAATTACTAATCTGCCCTATTCTCTAAATATGTTTACATTTTTACTGTATTTTTACAGAATTATTAAGGCAACCACAGCTGCCTCTTGGTTTGTTTGTTTTCTGTAAAATCATTTGTTTTTTATTTGTTTTTTACAGTGCATATAAACTGTACTTTTAAAAACTGTCCTGAAGTATAGTTCCATTTCACAAGGGCTTACGCAAATAATTTCTACAGGCTAAGATCTTCTTTTTGAGGTCATGTTTGGAAAAGTTATATAATTAATGCTTTGTGTTTAGTATAGATTTAATGATAAAATAAATGACAAAAACAGCAAATGGATTGCAGCATTTAAGACTATAGTTCATAATAGTGCAGCTGAGCTCAGGGTTGCCAGGTTTTCACAACAAAACTCACCAAATTGCTACTCAAAACTAGGGTTCCACAGTAAAAATCATGTTCCAGGGGGTAAAATCCGCTTTTTTGGTGGGGTTCCCCTGGTAAAATTTGCATATCAGGGACTAAATATCATGTTATTTGGGGTTGTTTCAACCCATAGACATGAAAAACAACCTGTGGCAACAGTGTAAAAGTAGCCCCAACACTGGTGCAGCTGATGGCATAGGGACTAATTCTCTGCTAATTACAGAGAATAAAAAACTTGTCTTTGTTACATTTAACCAAGCACCTTCTCATCTTGTGTCAGCTACTAAGTGTAGGAATGGTTAATTAGCTAATTAGCACTGATGCATCTAACTCTATTTTCATAATTCACTTGTTTTCACTTTACATTGATTTCCTTTCCTCTATCTGCACCTGCTGTCTGAAATAATGTGTTTAACCAAGGAGAAATGTAGTTATAGAGCATCTACCAGCGGGGGCTAACTAGCCCTTGTTAACAAGTCAAACCCCAATCACTTAACCACTTTCATATAGAAAAACTAACAGACCCCCTTTGTTCCTTTTTTAGAAAGAAATAGTATCTGTGAGGATTTCCAGTCAGGATTTAGACCGTACCATAGTACTGAGACTGCTCTCATTAGAGTTACTAATGATTTGCTCTTATCATCAGATCGTGGTTGTATCTCTCTATTAGTGTTACTGGATCTTAATGCTGCATTTGACACTATCGATCACAACATTCTTTTAAATAGACTCGAAAATTATGTTGGCATTAGTGGAATTGCATTGGCAAAAATCATACTTAGCTATCTGACCGTTATCAGTTTGTAGTAGTAAACGATGAGATGTCATATCGATCACAAGTGGAGTACCGCAAGGCTCAGTACTAGGACCGTTGCTTTCACTCTGTACATGCAAACCTTGGGAGATATCATTAGGAAGCATGGCGTTAGTTTTCACTGTTACGCTGATGCTACTCAGCTATACTTTTCTTCGCACCCTGACGAAACTTACCAATTCACAAAATTAATGCAATGCAAAGCTGATGTAAAAAAACTGGATGACCAGTAATTTCCTACTAAATTCAGAAAAAACTGAGATTCTAATTTTTGGACCAAAAACGTCCTCACGTAATAACCTAAAATGCTGTCTAAAACTTGATGGCTGCTCTGTTAAGTCTTCGTCATCAGTTGTGTGCTCTTTGATACCAATCTTTCATTTGAAAGCCACATTGCTAGCATCTGTAAAACCGCATTCTTCCATCTTAAAAATATATCTAAACTACGACATATGCTCTCAATGAAGAATGCAGAACAGTTAGTTCATGCGTTCATGACCTCGAGGCTAGATTACTGTAACGCTCTACTGGGTGGTTGTTCTGCTCGCCTGATAAATAAACTACAGCTCCTACAAAATGCAGCAGCTAGAGTTCTTACTAGAACTAGGAAGTATGACCATATTAGCCCAGTTCTGTCATCACTGCATTGGCTTCCTGTTAAACATTGTATAGATTTAAAAATCTTGTTAATTACTTACAAAGCACTAAATGGTTTAGCTCCCCAGTACCTGAGCGAGCTCTTAAATCATTATAATCCCTCACGTTTATTGCGATCTCAGAATTCAGGCCATCTGATAATACCTAGAATATCAAAATCAACTGCAGGCAGTAGATCCTTCTCCTATTTGGCACCTAAACTCTGGAACAATCTTCCTAGCATTGTTCAGGAAGCAGACACACTCTGTCAGTTTAAATCTAGACTAAAAACGTATCTCTTTACCCTGTAATACACACAACACATTATCAGTTTATATTTTCAAATCCGTAAAAAGATTATTAGGCTGCATAAATTAGGTCAGCCGAAACCGGGAACACTTCCTATAACACCAGGTGTACTCATTACATCAGAAGAAGAATGGCATTTACGCTAATATTAGTCTTTCTATTTATCCTGAGGTTTACCGTAATCAACCACATCCGGGCCGTATCCAGGTGAGACCAAGGACCGGCGCCTTGACATGACCACAATGCAGCCCTGAAGTATCAGCAAAGATTGAGTCAACTACACTCTAAAAAATGCTGGGTTGAGACTGCTGGGTAAGGACGCTGGGTTAATTCAACCCAATTTTGGGTTGAAGATCCCTTTTATTCTTAACCCAGCAGTGCTGGGTTGGGAACGCGGACGTGAAGGAGAGCATGCACGTCACGTTAACAGCACTGAGGACTCCGGTGCGAGAAGCCGCCATTTTCTCCGCGTCTTCGGATGGAATCGAGTGAAAGACGGTTTATGGTAGGTAAAGATAAATAATTAAAGATATTTTCACTTATTTCTGTCCAAAAGTATTTCGAGATGCATTTGAAGGCGAAAAAAATCAGAAAAGAACTTAGATGGAAATTTTCGCGGTTTTTGCCTCATTCGCCTCATGTCTCAACGGCCTCTTTTATTCAATCAAAGAGACGTTTTTAAATATAGTAGGCTTCTTGTGTCATATTTACAAGTTTCCTGAAGTTTGTTAATGGAAGGTTATCAACAGACTCACGTTTTAATTCATTATTTAACTTAAATCTTCGTGGTTAACCCGAATGTAATGACCTAGTTTTCCTTAAGGAAATGAAACTACGATATGTGATAAAGGTTGGTTTATTTTGATGACATTGAAGCGATAATTGTTCAAATGAATGTTTTGCATGTAATATTTCTGACTTGTTGCGCTTTGTGTGTTCATTTGGACCGCACCAGGAGTAACCGACATGCGACTGCTGCGCGATCTTCTCGGCTAACGTACAGAAGGAGAGAGGGAAAGACGATTTATGGTAAGTAATTTAAAATTCCACGTCATTATCAGTTGTTTTTTATAAAACCATGTTTGATTTCGTAGATCAAGCCAGAGACCTAGGAGTGCTCCATTCTTTTGAGTTTATGTGAGTTTATTGTTAGAAAATGAATGTTTCTGTTGTCTACTGCCTGTTTAACGTTAATTAAAATGTTTATGCAACAACAGTATGATTTCTTGACATTTTTTAAAATAATTGATGTCCGTGTTGTTCATTGCAGAACTCAAATCAACTGGAGAGGAGCCCTTCTCCTTGGTCTTCCTTTCTTAAAGGAATAGTGCACACAAAAATAAAAATTGTCACCATTTACCCAACCTCATGTCTTTCCAAACCCATAAGACCTTTGTCCATCTATGAAACACAAATGAAGATACTTTTAATATTTTCATTTTTTTTATTTTTTTTTTATCCATTTAGTCTAGATAATCAGTATTTTTAAGCTTAAAAAATGCAGTTATTGTAGTAGTCCATACCAATATTTATAGGTGAATACAATTCTAAATTATATCTGTTCATATCATGTAAAGCAATCATGTCTGTTCAGAAAATTCAAAAATGTTGGACTCCCAGACTTGCAATGGATGGACAAACAATTGATTGAATTCATTTGTGCTTCAAAGATTAGCAAAAGTCTTATGGTTTTGGAACGACATGAGGAAGGGTAAATTATGACACTTTTCTTTTTTGGGTGAACTAATACTTTAAAGAGGAGCCCTCCAAGTTCATCAAAATGTGTGAGGTATGTCACGTCTGTTTTAATACTTGAAGAAAAAAGTAGTTATTTATTTTTTTTTAAAAGATTTTTTTGGCATGTTAACTGTTAAAGGGTTAGTTCACCCAAAAATGAAATGAATGTAATTTATTACTCACCCTCATGTCGTTCCACACCCGTAAGACCTTCGTTAATCTTCAGAACACAAATTAAGATATTTTAGTTGAAATCCGATGGCTCAGTGAGGCCTCTATAGCCAGCAATGACATTTCCTCTCTCAAGATCCATTAACGTACTAAAAACACATTTAAATCAGTTCATGTCAGTACAGTGGTTCAATATCAATATTATAAAGCCACAAGAATATTTTTGGTGCGCCAAAAAAAAAAAAAAAAACATAATAATGACTTATATAGTGATGGCTGATTTCAAAACACTGCTTCATGAAGCATCGGAGCATAATGAATCAGCGTGTTGAATCATGGTTCGGATCGCGTGTCAAACCGCCAAACTGCTGAAATCATGTGACTTTGGCGCTCCGAACCGCTGATTCAACACAAAAGATTCATAATGCTCCGAAGCTTCCTGAAGCAGTGTTTTGAAATCTGCCATCACTAAATAATTTGTTATTTAGTTTTTTTATAGCACCAAAAATATTTTCGTGGCTTTATAATATTGATATTGAACCACTGTACTCACATGAACTGATTTAAATGTGTTTTCAGTACATTAATGGATCTTGAGAGAGGAAATGTCATTGCTGGCTATGCAGGCCTCACTGAGCCATCGGATTTCAACTAAAATATCTAAATTTGCGTTCCGAAGATTAACAAAGGTCTTACGGGTGGGAAATGGCATGCGGGTAAGTAATTAATGACATTATTTTCATTTTTGAGTGAACTAACTCTTTAAGCTTCATAATGACAGAAAAAACATCTCACAGGACTCCACACTACATGCTGTGGGAGCCACTGGCCCCTTAAATGAAGACATTGTGGCAAATACATGGTTTTTGAATAGGGCCAGACGGTAAACGATGTCATGTCAAGATCACAATTACATTTATGGCTAAAAAAGTAAGCTCTGGACATTACTGTATATGGATTAATCTAATCCATCTGCAGTCTCACTGTATGAGGACAATCCACTTGAACTTCATCTCCAGAGCTGCTCTTGAGTCACTTCACAATTATGTGGATGCACCTGTCTGAGAATTATTCAGTTTTAATCATCAAATGTTTCAGGAACAGCTAGATCATTCATCGTGAAGGCCTCATCTACACGACAACCAGCTGCGCAGCTCCTCAAAAACCGTCCATACTGATTTGATGAATACAATCCTCAACTGGATGGAACTGAAATAAATACTTTGAATGCGATCCTATTGGACTTATGATAGCAACCTGAATCGTAACAAAGCACTGTTCACCAGAGGAGAATTGGCCCCCCAACTAAGCCTGGTTTCTCCCAAGGTCTTTTTTCTCCATTTTAACACCTATTTGCCACTTGTTTGCCACCTGATGTCACCTGTTGGAGTTTGGGTTCCTTGCCGCTGTCGCCTTTGGCTTGCTTAGTTGGGGACACTTGACATTTGATAATCAACAGTGCTTTGATCTGCCTGCATTGACACTATTCTTTAACTATTCTTCACTATTCTTATTCTTTAAAATTATGTACCAGTTATCAATGTAAAGCTGCTTTGATACAATCTGCATTGTAAAATGCGCTGTATAAATAAAGGTGGTTTGACTTGACTTTGTTTTCACAATAGATAGTGGAAATACCTTTACATTTGTACTACAAGCAACAGATCCAAACCTAAACTTGTAGTACCATGCCATCAACTTCATGAAGCAGCTTTAATTTACTGAGCTCACTAAACACATCTACAAATCTTGTGCTTACCTTGTTTAAATCATTGGAGTGCTGTATTACAGCTCCCTGAGCTTTAAAAGCACATCCCTGTCACCACAAGCCCACATTAAACTAATAGTACCCACTATGACAGAGCGATAAGTACCATTTCTTTTTTGTCACACAACACTGTAATAAGTCACCTCATGCGCTCATTTAAACTATCCTCAAATCATCCTCAGCTGTTTTTTACCACTTTAAAACGAAAAACAGAGGTAGTTTTAAATCACTGTGGTATAAGTCTGCAGCCGTAGGGTGGGGTTGATGGTCTGGAGACAATATTTACAGGACCCTTGTCCTCATGGTGAGATTTGTGACTTGAGACTCGCTATCAAAACACTTCAGAATGAATCACGTCCCACCACTGAGCCATTTTTCCTTTCTCCAATCTCATACCTTCTCCCGCAGGGACATACTTCACATTCGCCACTGTCTTTTTCCCGACTGCTACTCCGAGATGTGTTCGGGAAAGGAAATATTGGTACCTGAGAGTCACATTAGCGAGACTCCCACTGGTGCCGTCAGTCTCCCCAGGGATTGTGAAAAACACGAGGCTTATGTTATAATAACCATTTCCACACTGCCAAACATTGAAAATCTGCACAGCTGGTTTTGGGTAAAACACACAATTGATATTGAGCTTTTCTCTCAGTGTGCTTTCTTTAAATAACATCTTACTCATGGTTTGCACTCTGAATTCTTGTCTAGCAGACAACACAAATTTTTACATTGGTCTAATGACAGGAAGTATTTTATATCTGATAACAGAACATTTGCCTAAAACTTTAATTACAGAATAACACAATATAAGTTTCAGTTATATTTTATGTTTCCAAGTCAAAAACCTTACTGTATTATGTTGTGTCTTAATATTTATTTGAACAACATAAGCCTACTTCATATACCTTTTATTCATATAAAAAAAAATGTTTTATATGAATATCCGTTAACTATCCGTGAATATTATCCGTGAATATTTGATGTTTTTTTAATTATAGGCATTGGCTAATTTTTTTTTAATTAATTTTTTTTTTTTTTTGATTTGGCCGATAAATGGCAAGAGTGGGACTTTTATTTTGGCAGGACTGAGAACAATGACTGCAAACACACTGGAGAGCATTTTCTCCGTCTTCATTAATTTGCTGTTTTTATTTAACAATTTTGTCTGATAAATTATTGAAATTAAAGTGTTAAAGATAGTGGCATAATGAAAATGTGCTAACGCTTACCTTTCTATTGTTAGTAATAGAAATGAAAATGCTTGTAATACCTTCTATAGTAAGTGAGGGTATTATTTATTTACTAATATTTAAATATTTTTTCTACTTATTGATTTTCTGATGCATTATTATTATTAGAGGACAAGCACTGAAGCTGTGTAGGCACCAACTGTAATCGTTAGTTTTCTTATTCTTCTTCTTCCGCTCTGGAAGTCTATGGCAGCCCATAGAACCGCTTAAAGTTATGAAAGGTAAAGTTATGAAATTTGGCACACAGGTAGTCTGAAATGTCACCATAGTAAATTGGGAGTCTCTAACTCAATCGCTGTAGCACCACCAAGAAACAAAATTCAAGACAATCGATGGCTCAAACTGATTCAAATGCAGCCTATGCTCTGAGAGGAAAAGCAAATGATACCAGCCTGGTCTCATTGTTAATACGTAGTTATTAATACGTAACTTTAAAAGACACAAAACGTACATATTTGTAAGTTTTGAATGGTGCTAAAACGTACAAATACTGACGTAATTATGGCACCAAAACGTAAACATACTTACGTTTTTACTGCGCATAAAACGTAAAATATTTACGAATCTTTCATGTCATAAAAATATATGTATAAAATATATATAAATGTTCCCTTTTTAACATTTTTAGATGAATGTAATATCCCTAAACCCCACCCCACCCCGAACCTAAACCTACCCATTTTATACATAATGTTAAAAGAATAAATCATAATGGACAGAAATGTGTAGGAAAATGACAATTTTAGTAAAAATATGACATTAAAACGATATTTTGAGCCACTTATCCTACACCTACCCCTAAACCTACCCATAACAATTTCTTAAAACTACATACTGTTAATAAATGTATAACAGACAAACAAGCGTAACGTTAATCACAATCATTTATTTTTTGCAAATATGTCAAAAGTGGTACCAAAAGTTAAAATGATGATGAGTTCCAGTCGCAGTCCTCTCTGGCGGTAACGTAATAGTTTTTATAGGGTACAGAGCAGAATATAATTTATTAATCCGTGAAATTATGAATCTGTCTTCTCTCCGTGAAGGCGCGCACTAATTTCAAATGTCAATCCACTGAAACACGGCAAATCGCAATCTGCGACGAAGCAGGTGAGAACCAATAAGCGTTCGATATCAGTGCCGTAAACCATGTCGTAACGCTTCTCGAGGGTGGCGCAGGCGCACTGGCGCTATTTTTTAAATTTGAATCATAACATGTGCGGGCTTTGACTGTGACGGTCGCTGGTGCTGAGAATGAAGGTGAAGATCGACAGATAAAGGGCTGAATTTGAATCTGTTCCTCGCAAACATATGGATTCTAAAGATATGGAGTACAGCAAACAAAATGGGTGTGATTTGTTAATTTATGTTGTGCTTTGGTGTATCTTATGGTTGTATTGTCAGTCACTGCATAGGAAAAAAATCGCACAGCAAAATATTACAAAAAGATTATAGAAATGTTATTCATTTTAAGGTTTCAAAGTGTAGTCTCGTTTAACATTATGTAACGTTAATGACAATTGAACACAACATATTTGAATCATTAAAGCCACGATTTTAATATTAATACATGGTAATTCCAACCCGATCTCACGGCAATTCGTACGTATTTTACGAGGTGGCTAAATCGTATGAATTCATACGACCTCACTCGTACTAATTCATACGTTTTTTGCTAAATCGTATGTATTTTACGAGTTGACAAATTCGTATGAATTCATTCGAATGACCTACCCCAAACCCCGCCCCTAAACCTAACCGTCACTGGGGTTTAGACAAATCGTACGAATTCGCATGAGTGAGGTCGTAATTCATATACATTCACACTTTACGTTAGATGTTTTACGTTTTTTAAGCTGCTAATACGTAAGTATTTGTACGCTTTAGTGCTATAAATACGTCAATGTTGTACGTTTTTGTGTGTATGTACGTTAGTAAATGTACGTGTGGTAGAACCACACTTCACGTAAAAATACACATGTATTCTCATGAGATCACGTTGATTATACAGGTTTGTCTACAAGTTGATGAATCAGAACAGTAATGTGTTTTCTTTATCACTCTCTACTACTGTACATCAGACAGGTAACGGTAATTGATATGATTAGCCTTTTGCTTCACTATGTTACACAAACCATGTTCCCATTCACCTCACAGTAAGACAGCTGCCTTCTAATAATCAGTATCCTTAGAAACAATGGTAACACTTTACAATAAGGTTCATTACTTAAACAATAGTTAATGTATTAACTAACATGAACTAACCATGAGCAATACATTTGTTACTGCATTTACTAATCTTCATTAACGTTAGTTAATACAGTTGTTCATTGTTTGTTCATGTTAGTTCACAGTGCATTAACTAATACAAGATTTTAATAATGTATTATCAAATGTTTAAATTAACATTAACAAAGATTTATAAATGCTGTATAAGCGCAGTTCATTATTAGTTCATGTTAACTAATGTAGTGAACTAATGTTAACTAATGAACCTTATTATAAAGTGTTACCGAAACGCTTTGAAAAACTTATAACCTCAGAAAGGCATATAGTTAATCATAAAATCATAATGTAGCCTACGTCATATACATAATTCACCCGCTATATTGCTAAATCTACATGATTTTTAATATCAACAGAAAAATATATTTGGCTTTTCTTGAGACATCCCTGCAGGGTTGCCAGGTCCCAGAAAAATTCACACTCAAAGCCAACTCAAAACCTTCCCAAAAGGTATGAAAACTAGCCCAAATTTTCCCCCATCCAAGCATCTTATTTAGATTATTTTAGCTAGATCTACAGTTTCAATGTAGGCCTACAGGCATATGTGCATAATTAAATATATAATCTCTATTTTATTCCTCTTCAGTTACTTACATTTTTACAGTTTTGGTACTTGGTAATTCTTGTTTTACTCTGTCTTTGATTTTAATTTTCAGCACTTTGCATGATAAATTATTTAAAATGTAAGCTATAAATATAATAATTTATTTAGGCCTGTACCTTTATGCCTTATAGGTGCATTACTTATGGTCACAACTTATAGTAGCAGATTAAAATGCTATGTCTATAATACATATTTTTTGTAGATTTTCATATATTGCATGAAGATGTGTACAAACTTGTATTTTCTAATCTCAGTCAAGATCGTTATATAGCCTCTTTAAATAGCCTACTCTTGTTTTGTACACACAAGCATCAATTTGCAATGAATCTACAATGTCAAACTCAGTTAACCCGTCTTCAAATTCTCTATGTGGGCGAAATGCATGCAACTTCAAGGTTGTGAAGTGACATCAGATATTCTCTTCATACCGTCTCGCCTTCGCTGGCTTTTTCAGCGGTCTTTAGGTTGCCAGGTAACCTATTCATTCCAAGCATCAGCACACATTAGTAAAAGGATGTATTTTAATTTTTCTTTGTCTACAGATGTACATTTGGCAGCCGCAGTATATACAGGTAAGTTGTCCAAAAAACAACAACCCACAGCTCTGTCATTTTTCCCACGACTGCATTTTCAAAATAGCCCAATTGTACAGGAAAACCGCTACATTGCCCCCCGCCTCACAGCATTGTTAATGATATGCTAAAGCCCACCCTGCACTTTGATGGGATTGGTTACAACATGTTTGTGATGTAGAGAACAGGGGCGATTTCAAACCGTTTTTTTTTTTTTAGATTGTCTTTGGTTCACTGCAGTTTTAAGGAGAAAATACTCAACAATGGTGTTGACTTATGAATATGCACATATGTCATAAAGCATATAAAAAAAAACACCACATAGACATATAAACAACAATAAAAACTTGATTTTCACCACAGGGGTCTTTAAATATATAACTACCCAGCTCTCTAAGATGTCGCCATTGGCATCAGCCATTAAAAAAATTCACATACTATATGTCGACCAGTAAAGTGAATCTGTCTGAATCACTCGGACCTCATATTTGTGCACTGAATTGTTTTGAAAGTTCCTTAGTTTCTTATTGCTGGGAAGGAAGTGTAAGATCAAGCACAGGAGAGGGAGGAAATTGCTCGGATTAATAAATGCATACAGTTTTTGGTAAAGGAGCTGAATATGAGGCTGAAGAGCGCCACCTATCATATCCAGTGTTACTTACAACAAAATAAACAAGCCTGCCAAGGTCAATATGTTTGCTTCTAATTCTTTCCATAAGTTCATCGAGCATTTAAAGCAATAATGCACACACACACAAACAGACAGACAAGTACTGCAGTACCATAGTATCATATTGTGATTCACTGTTTTTGGTATATTCAGCGATATCCTAAAGCCTGATTATTTACATTTGTTTTTATTATTATGTCATTAATTTTTTTCTGTGTTAATATTCATAGCAGCTAGTTTGCCAGAAATAGCAGATATAGCTGGAGATTTACAAATCATGTTACACAGCTGTAAATGTCCAATACAACATCATACTGTTAAATAAGAATCACGCTTACATTCAAAATTCTTTGGCTGAATTTTGGCTGTTACTGACAGTGGTTGCAGATATTTGAAATGGGGTTTTCTAATAGTAAATTAAACCATGAACTCTACTTTAATTCATTTTCAAATCTATTTAAGATAACCAAATTAAGTTACACACAGTTAACTACCAGCTAGCAATAGCACATATTAGCATGCTAAATATAACAATTGTTGCCATTTGTAATGCATAGTGTTGACAGAAAAAAAAAGAAAAAAAAAAAAGAGAAGACTTGTATTTCCATTTCCATCAACACAGTAATTGCTTTTTGAATGAAGCATTAAATTGTACATTAAACAATTCCTGTACTGTCGTCAATCTAAGTACAAGCTGCACTCTTCACCACAATGACCGCCACCAAAAATAACAAGATAAACTCTCCTATCCCAACATAACACAACTAAAGGACCAACACAGAGATGAAAATTGCCATTATTTACTCACATGATGTTTGAATCTTTATGATGTTTGAGTCTTATACAACAACAGTTCAAGTCTGTCAAGCTCCATTAAAAACAAAACACCATTCCATACAACTTGAGCACTATATTCCAAGTCTTCTCAAGTAATATGACATTTTTGTGTGAGGAAAGCTCTGAAATGTAAGTGAATTTTGATAGATTCTTTCTTGTTATAATTCATTTATCTCCACTGCAGTTCTCATATATCAGGTGTGTGCCATTAATGAAGTCAAAATGGGAACCACCATTTTTGTAGACGTTTGGGTTTTGTAGTCCATTCTAAAGTTTAGAGGAGGTGAGAATTATAACAACTTCACATGTCATTAAAATACTTATATACTTATAAAAATAGTAGATAGTATACATTTATGGTGTATTAATTAATACATGATACTTGCATGTATTTTGTCCTTTTTGGAGCTTTGTATGAAAAACAGGAAACACTCTGCACTCTTTCAGGGTGCTGCTCTGCAGGTGACCTGGGCAACTGGTAGCTGCATAATCATCACATATGAACAATGGAAGTGAGACAATTTTAATTTTCGGCAAATTATACAGTGGAATACTAGCAGGTCTTCATCTTTTCTTATCTTGCTCAAAACACATAAAATACCTATACATTTCAGTATTTATTCTCATATAATCCAGTCCCTTACAGTTTTAGCAATGCTACATTGACACCAGTGGAAACGAAATGAATTAAAAGTGGACTAAATTCATAGTAAATTTTATTTCATATGAAATTAATTTAAAATTTAAATTTTCAAGAATTGTGTTACATTAGTTCATTTTCAGCTCAAGTAAACTGAGCATGCAGTAAAACAGCCTGAATTTTATGAAAATAAAATGATTAATAAACCTCAATGTATCACATTACACATAAAAATTACAATAAGTCTCATATCATAAGCCAGTACTGTGATAATAATGTAATGATATCCTGGGGTTTTTTCTTTACTATCTAGTATCATCCATCGTTCCCTCAGTCAGTATTCTCCACAAGCCTTTTATCTATGAATGGATTTCTATGTAGTGTCACCTGCACAGCTTATTAGAAGTGGCCTTAGACTATTCAGCTTATTATAAAGGATTATAAGGCCAGAAAGATAAACAGAGAGGACTAAAAAGGCTTGGAACTCAACCAAACACCCGTAGCTCTCTCTCTGTTATTGTAAATACTAATAAATAAATGCAGGCTGTACTTTAAATGAGGCAAGCAGACAGCTCCAAGTGGCCCATCTAATTTGTGAGGTAACTAGCTCTAAATTAGCCTGCTCTTTTGATGAAGTCAAACATGGTTTAGACAGAGCACATGGAACACTTTTAGACAAAAAGTGCCAATAAATTGAAGGAATCAACACAATGGACATCAATCAAATAATGATAATAATAATATTTCTCTTGTAGTCCATATCGAATAGATTTTTTAAATGTTAGATATGATGATCGATAGGAATAGCAGTACCCTTAAAATCTGCAGGAGAACAGGGCCAAACAAGAATGCCATTCACTTTGTTAAAGAGGGAGAAAGACCAACTAGAGAACACCAGATGGCAACTGGGCTACTCTTTACTGCAGGAGTGGAGGATGGAAGCAGACCTTGGAAAGCAGCTGAGGCAACAGAGACTACACTGCGGCGTGATATTGTGCTGTGCTGTGGTCTGACTCATTAAAGAACATTCTGATGCTTGAGCTCACCATGCCATGAATGGGAAGAACGGATGGAGGAGGCCTCTGAATGGAAAAGAGCAAAGTATGAGGAATTAAGGAACAACTGCCAAAGAAAAAATTGGAGAGCCAAGTTTTAGTGCGTGAAGGTCGGGTGTCGGGGCTTTGCAGGGCATACACATCACTCAGAATCACAGGAGAGAGACGAAGGAGAGCCATTCACACCACCACAGATGCAGCTGAGAAAGCGTCCAGGTGGCTCTGGTTAAAGAGGGCAGACCGTGGGCTGCTGCTAGGGCACAGGCCAGGGTCTGATCAACCCTGGTCAGGTTGCCTGCATGGGCGAGGGTCTATGACTGACCCCAGATAATATCACTGGGTACGTGCCATAGTATAGCATCACAAAGATGTTTCTGAAAGTACTGTACACATGCAGACTGAAATCCATAATCATTCTTCCATATCTCTCAGTTTGACTTCTTTGGATAGTGAATGTATTTGAATTCCTTGTCTGGTGACAAGCAAGCTCCTCCCTGATGTGGACAGTCACTGAAATCAGATTTAAACATTTATTTTAAATTGAATTTTAAAAGTGTTTTATTATTATTATTATTATTATTAATAATAATAAATGAACAGCCATAATAAAAGATTAGCTGAGTATTTACTGTATATAGCCTACAAATACATATATGCTATATGTTTGTTTATCTATGCCAGCTTTTGATTCTGGTGGTTTTGGGGTATGTGTGTAAGAGAGCGGAGATGAGTGAATGTGTGTGTCTGTGAGAAAGAGTCTGTAGGCGAGTACAGGGAGAAGATTGATGGAGCTGAGGCGGTGCATCTGGACTGGAGGCTGTTTGGGCCTGTCAGCATTCTTCCTCAAGGTTCTGGTAATGAACAGATAGAGCCACGATCATTGGAATGATAAAAAGTTGACAGGCCTTTTCATCAACTTGGAGCACCATTAAATCCTCTCCAAATAACAAAGTCATGCAAGAAAAATCCAAAAATAAGACTGTCTGAAATTCAACCTGTAAATATGTTCTTATCCTACAGAAAAGTACTATGGTATTACGGGTGTATTACTATCATGCTATTTTAAGTGAAATAAGTTACTGTCAAGGGAATGTTGTGTGTAAACACATGATGCAGGAGAATAGGTATGAATAGTCTTTAATTCAAAGGAACACTCACAATGAATCATCAATGATGTGGAACAATGAGCAAACAAAACAGTAATGGTAACACTTTACAATGAAGGTACATTAATAATCATGTACTGATACTTACTTCAACATGAAGTCATGGTTAGTGAAGATATGAATGAAGGCGGGCGGGAATATTGGAGGAGGAAGATTTCCTGGACGGAACCGGAGCATCCAGATAGACCGGACAGGTCCGGCAGAAAAGGCAAAGACTTGAGGGTGGGGACTCTGGAAGGCAAATGGACCCCCAGACGGTTAAGCAGAGGTCCGATCCTGGCTCTGAGATGGACGAGCGGTGCACGTAGACTCTGGGGCTGTGATGGTAGCCAGCTCTTTCTGGGACAAGCTCAGTGCCTCAGGCATTTTTTTCTTTTCTTTTCTTTTTATTGTTTCGTGTTCTGTCAGGGAATGCTGTATGTAGGCACACAATGCAGGAGAATAGTTACAAATGGTCTTTAATTCAAAGGAACACTCACAATGAAACACTGATCACAGAACAATAAGCAAACAAAATAGGAAGTATATATACACAGGTTAACAGAGGGAACTAAACAGGAACTGCTGAACCAAATGGAAACTGAGTAGCCAAAGAAACAAACAAGAACTAATGCAAACATGACAGGAACTAAACTAAACAGAACATGGCCATGATAGTTACATGGTATATATCAACATACCATAGTATTACAATCTGATTTACAACAGTACTTTTTAGAAAGCAATTGTGTTTCCACTGTTTACACAGAACGGTCAGGCATAACATTATGACACATTCCTAATATTGTGTTGGTCCCCCTTTTGCTGCCAAAACAGCCCTGACCCGTCGAGACATGGCAGTCCATGACCCAGTCGTCTAGCCATCACAATTTGGCCCTTGTCAAACTCGCCCAAATCCTTATGCTTTCCCATTTTCCCTGCTTCTAACACATCAACTTTGAGGACAAAATGTTCACTTGCTGCCTAATATATCCCACTCACTAACAGGTGCCGTGATGAAGAGATAATCAGTGTTATTCACTTCACCTGTCAGTGGTCATAACGTTATACCTGATTTGTGTATGTAACCTGTGGTATAGTATCTAAATGAACTGGTTTTATTAAAATCTAAAATACCCTTTAATATGACAGAATCAACCTGACTAAATTAGTTTACATCAAATAAATTGTAAAGGTCAGGCCAGAAATATCTCCTTAAGTTAACAACTGGACATTTTCACTTTTATATGTTTCTTTTTACTTTTTAACTTTGGCAAAAAAAAAAAAAAAAAAAAAAAAAAAAAAAATGCAAAACTCCCACTATATACATTAACACCTATGTATGTATGCATCTATGTCTATTATATATATATATATATATATATATATATATATATATATATATATATATATATATATATATATAGAGAGAGAGAGAGAGAGAGAGAGAGAGAGAGAGAGAGAGAGAGAGAGAGAGAGAGAGAGAGAGAGAAGAGAAGAGAAAGTATTTTAAAAACTGACGTTATGCTTTGACATTTAAAGATTCAAGAAGTTGTCAGATGAAACTGAACACACAGACCAAAGCCTTTAGCCTTCAAAATGCGACATACGTGCACATACATAATAATATATAAATTGTGTGACATTTTTACTGCTGGAGCACACAGATTACTTCTTTTTTTGTACAATGGTGTTATCATGGCTGATGCAAGTCTATGAATGAGGTTTCAGAGGCTCAGACCCAGAGACCTGTCAGTTCAGAGGCCAGCTAAATGGCATTCGCTTCTCTGGACTCCAAAACATACTGTGCATGTTCTTCACAGGAAATGAGGTTCAGCCTTCGGAACAACTTGACAGCAATTCACATGACAGCAGTGACGATGCACAAAAAGTTGCACCAAGTGTGTGGCAACACACGCTGCTAGCTATGGTCCATCAGATTACCCATCCACAGGGTACAGGGTGTTCATGGCCAGTGGCACAATGTCAAGAGCTGTGATGAGAGGCTGTTCCTCATAGCATCCCCTCTCCATCATGAAATGTCACTCCAGTTCATTTGATAGTTCTCTATTTGGTCTGCTCCCCGTTTTTCTTTATTTCTTTATATTATGCTATTATTTACTTATATATATATATATATATATATATTTTTTTTTTTTTTTACATTTTTCTGTTAGAGTATAAAAAAAAGGTCTGCAAAGTTACAAAGTTATTGTTATTGGAGTTGTTTCCAAACTCACTGAAATGCCTCAATTGTAGTCTTGAGTTTTCTTCAGGGAATATACAATATCACAATATTTCGTGTTTAGAATAATTCTCTTCCTATAGGGGGAGAGGCCTGGTTGAGTTGTGTTATTAGTGTGTTGTCGCCAAGAGATGTGTCCAAGAGATTTTTTTCCACCCTGGATCTAATGTGGTTATGGTAAGGGGTGTGACGTTTCTGAAGACATTTCTGAAGCATGGAACATCTATGTATCTCTATGTATTGGAACATCTATGTATATGTACAGTATACTACTATTCAAGACAAAAGACAAATAAATTCGGTGCAGGTTATAAGACAATGTCGAAGGACAATTGCGATAGTCAATGTGACGTCTCAGTCTACGCTGTGCGTCTTGTTGGGTGTGTGTGATTTCTTAGGTGCCGACTGGAGGGGGCGTGGCCGACACACCTGACACTCGTTGGATGCGGAGTTAAATGCCACTGCGACTAGTTGTGCGGGGGCTTTTGGTTGAATGGTCATTTGCTTCCAGCATGGCGTTTGCTGGCCTGCGCTGAGTGTCCTGCCTGGCCCTGAAACGATTCTTTATTTATATTATATTTATGTTTTTCTTGTGTAAAATAAATGCTTTCTGCAAAGAATTGGCGCGTCTGGTCTCCTGTTTGTTACAGTCTACGAGCCGGCTGTAACATCAAGGAGGTGTTGAAAAATAGGGAATTGTGTCCTCAAGAATGGACACACAGTGACGGAAAGTCTGAGAAATGCAGACAGCATGGGACCAGGCTGTTTTTTTAGAGATATCTTTGTTAAGTTTAATTGCTGAGCTTGAAAGGATTGTTAAAAACTCCATGGAATCTAAAAGGGTACAAAAAAAAAAAAAAAAAGGCTACAATAAATGAGGATTGAGGTTTTTAGGCTTGTTCTGTTGTTGCAATTGAGGCCTTGCCTCCAGTGGTGTCACGGTCTGACCAAATCGCTCCACTCTCTCTAGCTCTTTTCCCAAGATAGTGCCCTTTAACTTCTACAAATGTCACACCTCCCAAGGATATCTTGACTAATGTAAAGGTGTGATTTGAGCAGGAAGAAGTTTCTCTGTTTGAATGCTGGCTCATTTGCATATATATATATATATATATATATATATATATATATATATATATATATATATATATATATATATATATATATATATATATATATATATATATATATATATATATATATATACAGCTATGGAAAAAATAAAGAGACCACTCCAAGTTCAGAAATCAATGTTAAGTGGTCTCTTAATTTTTTCCATAGCTGTGTGTATATATATATATATATATTATATATACACATACACACACAAAAGAAAACAGTGGAAACATGATTATAATTATCAATGTTGAAAAGAGTATTTGCTGCTTAATATTTTTGTGGAAACAGCACCATTTAAAAGTTTGGGGTATAGATTAATACTTTTATTCAGCAATGATTGATCAAAAGTGACAGTAAAGACATTTAAAATGTTACAAAAGATTTCTATTTCAAACAAATGCTGTTCATTGAACCGTATATGCATAAACGAATCCTGAAAAAATTATCACATTTATAGAAATATTAAGCTGCAAAAACTCGTTTCAACATTGATAATGTTTTTAAAAGTTTTTTTTACTGTAGTTTTGATCAATTAAATACAGTCTTGGTGAGCATGAGACTTCTTTAAAAAAATATTTAAAAATCTTGATAGAAATATTTAATGAAATATTCCTTTATCATTCATACAAATGCAATTTGAGTAGCTTAATGGAAGTTTATGAAAACAATGAGGTGTAGAAAGGGGCTGGAGCAGTGATTATACATTCATTATTTCCATTGTTTAACCCCTGAAAACCAATTATACTGTATTCACTATCATGGGTAATACAGACTGTTCTTAATTGTACCTACGGTCATGACGCATGTGGTCAAGTATTTGTGGATCCACTGATTACCGTATCTGAAAACATAATCCATAGTTTAGGCTCTTTAAATGAGGCCTCTCTTTACTACCCTTAACAGTGTCTGTAATCACATCTATTAATTATTGTATCTCCACTTGGTTACATTTGCAGTCAATGTTAATGATTCCTGTTTGCACAGTGTTGATAGTCAACAGAACACAAAAAACATTCAACACTCAATTTCCTCAAAAAAAAAAAAAAAGAGAAAAAAAAGAAAAAGAAAGAAAAACAGCCAATCACCACAGGCTAATACGCCTGTATCAGTGTAAGTACACATTTTTCGCCTTCAGTGAACACATTAATTTAGCAGTTGCCTTGAGTGGCCTTTGAATAGACCCAGATTAGTCCTGTGCGTCTAAGGGCCATCTGTACCCCCGTCATGCACAATAGTTGTTTGATTGCAGTTTCAACTTTGACAAGCCATTTTGATTCATCTGGCTCTTCTTGCCTCTCTAACTTCGGGATCTCTCCTCCAATCGTTCCTCCCACTATCCCTCTCTCTCTCTCACCGTGTCACCCCGACTGAGGCTGTGAGTAATACGCACGTGGTCTCTCGGTGGATTTGGGCCCAGTGTCCTCTCATGGAGGACGCGTATGATTGATTAGATTGAGGCAAATTTTTGTCAGTTCGCCGTGCTTAAGGAGATAAGGCTGCTAATAAATTTCCCCCCAGTAGCTTCTGACACGTGTCAGCTGGCGAGCTCGTATAAAGCATGATGTCGGCCAGGGGCAGATAAAGCGCACCACCCAAATTCCCCCGCGTACCCCTCCTGATGTCCTGCTGAGACTGGGTTTGGGGATGTGAAGATATATTTGGGGATTTCGTGCCTCTGAGTGAGACGTTACATCTATTGGTGTAGGGAAAACTTTTGCCGCTTTTCCAGTATGGTTCGGTGCGGCTCGGTATAGCTCACTTTTTAGCACTTTTCCACTGCATGGCTCGGTATGGAACGGTATGGTTTGCTTAATGCGACCTCCAAGCATGCCATACCGATACTGAATGTGACGTGTAAACACTGCAGATCACTGATTAGTCAGAGAGAATCGCCACTACCAGCGTCATTGGATTTGAAACAGGAGACACCAAACCTGTTAGATTTAAATAGTCAACGGTGTTTTGAGGGCCTGAAACCATAAACTTTTGAAAAGGGGTTTCAAAGTGCCAGTTTTTGAAAACAATATTGTTATTGTCTCTGTATAAATTACAAAAATGTGAATTTGTGAAAATGGTGATGTCATTTTCATGCGTATTACGTGTTCAGTTTATAGGCATGTAGTTTTTCTTTACAAAGTGAAATCGCCAACTACTGGCCTAGCATGCAAAATCACAGAATGTGTCGTTGGAATCAGAACGTAAACGTTGTTGTGGCGGGATCTAGAAAGCATTTGTCTCGAGATCATGATTTGCGTGAAATGCATTTTGCTATCATATACATTATCTCGCTCCCACTCGGTGAACATCTGTGCTTAACCTTACCTGCACTCGTGGACAGCTGTCCTCATTCGACTCGTGTTTGGATTTGATGTGATTTCTCAAACTCAGTTTCATTAATTCATTTTATCAAAAGTAACTCCATTTTGTAAGATTATTTTCATCTAAGTCAGTGGTTCCCAAACTGGGGTACTCACCTAAAAAAATGCTGAGTAGCTAGTTCATTTAATTCTACCTTAAAATAATATTAAACCCGAGCATGTTTTTCTAACTGCCAAAATGCCGTAAATCCATTACATTTAATCAAATTACCTCATCATTTGCAGTCAAAAATGACTGTATCCACATATGATAGATTGCGTGCAGTCTGCTGCCTTAAATCGCGCTAAATTACTGCCTTTCTCGACAATGTACCTTTGTAAAAGTGGGGACTTGGCACTTACTCACATGAAGAACAAATAGGTCACATATAGTGGATTAATTTCGATTTAAGACTCGAACTTTCTCCGATACAAAAACATACCTTGTTGTGTGAGTTCTTTTATTTAATGATGATAACGAGCAAGAACGAAATTGTTCCCAAATATCCACATGACTACAAACATGAAATTATTATACAACAGGCCAAAAAACAACAGGCCAAAAAATCAAAACATACATTTTAAACACAGAACTGTCAGTATTTGCTCTATTTTGCAATTAAATAATAGCTCTAATGAAAACCACAGCAGAACTACAACACACGTCTGTGTTTTGTGAACAATTCTGTGGCTTTGAACGAATCGGGAGAGTCAATGATTCAATGATTCATTCACAGCCACTTGTTTCGTTACTGAATGAATGACTCGATGACTCACTCATAAAAACAGTGACTCGCTGCCACCTACTGGTGGTTTTAGTTTAATATTTAAAAGTTTTATTTAGTTTTATCATCACTGCATATTTCTTTATGGAACATTTTTATTTAAAACATTATTTATTTTATAGCTATTCATAAAGGTAAAAATATGCACTGGAAAATCAATTTAGGGGGAAATATTGTCCCTTAATGTTAAAGGTGTGACTGCAGTCTAAGTGGAAGAGAGGGGGTACGCTGAAGGATGGTAATCCCTTCAGGCAGGGCCGCGTTATCCTAATGGGCAACATGGGCTGCAGCCCAGGGCCCCGAACACTTGGGGGGGCCCGCGAGACAATCCTCTTTTGCGTTTTAAAACGCATCGTTGTCACACCCGAATCAAGAGTCACAGGCGCGCAGCGGACACGCACGCAGGAATACAACCAGGACAGTGTGCATAGCGTCTGGGTATGCACGTGCATATGGGTGGATTGGTGGCCCGCTATTACATGCTTAACACCAAGGTATACTTCGGGCGTTCGCATCGCGTAATTTTCGTCAGCAGGAGGGTTCGCAGACGTCCGCGCTCCCCGTCCGCGTGCAGCCCAATTTTTGTGATGGCACGGACCGTGTGTGTACTGTACAACAGCCCATGCGAAAGTGAATTGAGTGCTTGAAAACAAAAGTCCACTAGATAGTGCGCAGTGCACACGCCGAACGCATCTTTCCGCAGCCAAATACTTTTAGCACGCGCGTCTGTGCGCGAGACAGAAGCCGTGTGCATGTTCATAAAAATGAAGCATAATAGAAATAATGTTGTCAATAACTTGCTAAAGCTTATCTATGTTGTTACTACTAAAATCATTAGTAAATGGACAAAAAAAGGGTCCATACAATGTCTTAACGATGATCTATTGCATTTGACCGTCATTTTTAAGGTGGGTTTCTGAAACTTATGCATGCAGTAATGTTGGTACAGAATTTTAAACGAGTCGTATTGGTTTTCTGAAAAAAAAAAAAAAAAAAAACGGCCACATCTGCACATTTTAAGATATTGCACAAGTGAATAAATGTAACTCGTACACTCGTTGGGGTGGATACTTTTTATTCAACGAAATAAAATGCGCATAAAACGTGATGAAAACATATTTAGAGAAGAAACTAATAGTACATTTATTAGGTATAAAACGTGCATTAAAAAAGTCTGTGACAGAATAATTAACTAGAATAATCTTCGGACACATCGCATCTGAAATGATGCTATGACCATTCTGAAATTCCAAAGCCAGAGTCGAATCGGTCGAATTTAAACTTGGACTTGGTAAAAAGCCGTTTTTAAATTTAAATTTTATTTTTTACATTTTTAGATCAGCAATGCAAAGTCATAATGATGGAGGAGCGCATATGAGCCTGTTGTTTTTGTCAATCCATCCTAGAAATGTTTTTACCATTTTTGTCCGCATGTTTTAAATTGATATCTTATTCATATTAAAATCTTCATTCGCATAAGACGCGCGATTATGGATGTCGAGGGGGAGGGGGAGGGGGGGGCCCCATTTGCGTTCGTTAGCCCAGGGCCACGCGAAGGCTTAACGCGGCACTGCCTTCAGGGGGTACTCCAAGCTAAAAAGTTGATGCACTCAACTTATTAACACAACACACTCCACACCACCACCCAGTGGATTTAGTTATAACTGCGAGTTTTAGTGGGATTTATCACAGATTCACTGCATTTACGGCCAGCAAAGCAATATAGTAAAATTTGAATATTATTTTTATTTTTCGAATATTAATTACAGATCGAATATTCATGCACACCCCTACTAGCTATCCGGTTGAATCCCTGCTAATTTCAGCAGCTATTCTGACGCTTGTGTAGTATTAGTTGTAATTCAGAAGGAAATAAAAGGATAGAGAAAAAAAAAAAAAAAAAACTAAAAATATTCCACATTATTATGGAATATTAATTTTCCATTTGCCTCTTCCCTGACATAATTTTCAATGAAAACCTTTGGCATAGGCTATTTCATTGTATTTTATCCAGACAATGCAGTATTAATTATTGCACTTGTCTATTTTAAAGATGTCAGGGAAGAGGCAAATGAGCATTCTTTCATGCTTTGCTCTGAAGGATCAGCTCCCTAAAAAGGCAGCCAGGTCAGAGGAGGAGACTGTGGAGAAGACAGTAGATGAGTCAGTGGAGGACACAGCTAGGGTGTCAGTAGAGGATGAGTCCGTGGAAGAGACTGTGGAGGACACCATAGAGGAGACAGTGGAGAACCCAATGGAAACAGGGAAAAAGAGAGGATTAAGTGGAGCAGCCACCTTCTTTAAGAAGGAGTGGTCAATAGTTGCATTAGTGTTAGTGCTCCCTCATTCAAATGCAGACGCTGAGAGGGTTTTCTCCATGGTTGGACTAAATAAAACCAAAACCAGGAACAGCTTGGCCCTAGATGGAACTCTGTCATCCATCATGACAGTGAAAATGGCTGGCCTGGAACCATGTTTCAAATGGGAGCCACCAACCCCTGTGCTGAAGGCCTCAAAACCTGCTACCAACACCTACAATAAACAACACTTAACATTATCTCTCTCTCACTCACTCACTTACACACTAAAATGCTGAATTAAATAAATATTTTTTTATTTGTACGAATGTGTCATTTTTCATATCAGACCCCTGTCCCCAAACAAACCCCTGTCGCTGCCGCTGCCGCCGAAATCTCACTCTGAACTCACTTAAAACTTGAGAGCCCTGCCATCATATTTTCATATCTATAATGTCTAACTATTCAAACAATAAAGCAACACGGGGTCGATAACAGTAGCGGCAGTCCAAACAGCAAACTGATCAAAGCCAGGCAGAGAATGATACCTGGCAAACAAACAATGTAACAGAAACACTTGATAAAGTCAGTGTAAACTGGCAATACTTCACAATATGATGAACAAACAACATGGCTTAAACAGTTCAACGGAAATCCCTGCCCTGCAACCAATTTCATTGGCTGAGGTTACAGTGAAAAGTAGGTTTAGGGATAACGGTTGGGTGTAGGTAATCGTTACTGCGATTGACATGGCCAATGAAATGTTTAGAAAACATTTCAAAACTGGAAAATTAGAAAACCAGAAAACATGTGCTTATAACAGATAGGAACAGGAAGTAATGCAAGAAGAATCGGCGGAAGTCAGTACTCTGATGGCTCCCTCTGGCGGTTGGAGGAATAGATAGCGGATGCAGATGTTACACGTAAAAATGTAGTGCAGCTTTTGTCTTCATAGTTTTGTCTTCATTATATCAATTTATAATCATACATACTCCTTGCATATATTGCAGTATATTAGGGCTGCAACAAGCGATTATTTTGATAGTCGATTAATCTATCGATTATTAGAACGATTAATCGACTAATCATCGATTATTGCACTGATTAATCAGTAAGCTTTTTTTGATTATTTCACTTTAGCAATTAGTTAACATATTGAGTTATACTGTACTTTAACTAGTAAATAAAACAAGGAAATCACTTCAGCTTTTGAAAGTGTATTTTTAATGATTTTCAAGCCAACTGAATAGACCAATATCCTTCAGGTTTTCTTTCCCCCTCAGAAGTCATCAATAGTCCAAATGTTACAATGACTGGTACTGTGTTTTTAAGTCTGGGAATTGTAATACCTTTTTAATAACAGTAAAATATTAATGTAATTGTGTTTTTTTTTTTTTTTTTTTTTTTAATGCCCCTCTCTAGATAAATATATACATGTTACATTATGTGTGATATATTTGTTTGCAAGTTTTATTGACTTCTTTCTGCGGTTAAAACTCCCATTAAGTGATTACATTATAGATGGATTCATTTCAGTAAGTTCAGTAAGCTAAGTAGTTTTTGATGTTCATTGATGTTCATTCATGTCTATTTCGCGCTGTAATAGAGAGGAATATGTTCACATGCCGCTTGAACAGAGGTGTTACAGCGATCTGCCGCTCCAAGTTAAACAGCGTCACAACCACAAGTATTGTTTGAATCCCGTAGTAAAATTGACATAATTTAAAAGCTGAGACTTAGTTTTATATCAAAAGTAACCTTATCTGTCGGGGCGCGTTGTCTGTGTCCTCTTTGCTCTGCGATGCATCTTTCACTGTGTGGGACGCGTGGCGTGAGAACAGTGAGTTTGAATGAGAGTTGGTGGCCCTGCATGACAGTATTCTGTAGTTATGCTAAACGTTATGTTTATGCTATGTTAATCTCCCACATTTCACGGGTTCGACTTCGGTTGCACTATGTAGCCTACTCCAAAGCGCTGACTTCTTTTATTGGATTGGATCCGGGAGGGTTGCATTACAGTAATGCGCTACAGCGCCCCACTGGTAACACCGCGTTATTGCAGGCAAGAGACTATTCGACAACAAAAATATTTGTCGACAATTTTTTATTGTCGACGTTGTCGATAATGTCGACTAATCGTTTCAGCCTTATAGTATATTGAAAAAAATTAAGCACTAGTTTCCCATATACATTATGTAATATATCGCATTGTATTTTCCTGATTATGGTTACATCATGATGATGCATGATGACTGTAACAGGAGGCCGACAAATGCAAGACAAACAAACACAAAACTATGCCACTGTATTCACCCTCTTCAGCTCTCCTCCAGCTGCTGTACATAGCAGATGAGGAAAGCTGTGAGAAAGGGGAATTACATTATTGGCAAAGTGTCATGACAAATTGATTTTCTCAATTAAAGCCAGGACAATGGACAAGAAATAACAGGTTGGCCGTTTCTCCCTCTAAATGGGGCCATTTTCTTTTTTCCTTCACAGATCAGCGGAAAAGAGTCATTAGGAGTCCACAGAGTAAGAGAGAGAAAGAGAGAGAGAGAGAGAAAGGAAGGGAGCAACTGGTGCAAAGGCTCATTCAAAGCACACAGGGGGACTGTAGTGTCCCTGGCCTCTCATTCTTCAAGACCACAGTGTGAACGTCTCCACCGTCACATGCAGCATATCTTTCAAGTGAGCAGTCACCCGTTCAGACCGACTCAGAGAGAGCTTTGACATTGGTGCATTTATGACTGCACCTGACCACATCATCAGTCAGCGCTGGCCCCCGGTTCAGTCGTCCCCTATTTTCTAATTTTGTCTAGGATAAATGTTTTAAGCAAATGACAAATGTTACAGAAATTAATCTATTTCCCTCTGAAGAATTTGAAATTAATTAGTGCCTTTGGTTTAATTTATTCCTTTCTTGTGACATTAAGATTTTCGGAATGAGAACTTGTGGACCATTTTCACTTTGTGTGGTAATTAAATTCAGACAATAAAAAAAAAAAATTATATACCTGATTAAAGACAGATTAATAAATCTTCCTCACAACATTCAACATTCAACAATTTTTTTTTAACTCTCTCTTTCTTTAATGATGTTTTTGTGAAAATAAAGATGGTTTTTAGTTATACAAACATTCTCCCAGTCTGCAATTGGTCAGACATATGCATATTCAACTGGGTGAAGAGAAAAAATGGAAAAACTTGAGCTTTAAATAAAGCTAAAGCACTGCTTTATTGGATGACAGGAATGTTGGATGACAGGAAAAAAAAAAAACTAAAATAAAAAATAAAACTACATATATATAAAAAGATTTGTTTAAACACTTTAAATTTATCTAAGGCATCTAGAGATCTGAAACTAATGCCTTGTCTACTTGTCAAAGTTCAAAGACCATAGACCTGGGACTCTGCTATTTAGATATGATGAATATATAAACTGGCTTTCTGTCCAGCATTTACTGAGATCGTGACATTAATGGAAAATCTTGTGTAATTCTCCACCAAAAATCCCTCTTGTTCCACCTTTGTTCCAGTGAAATGCTGCAGACTAAATGACAAGCTTGAAAGAAATGCACTCATATCCGTCTTTTAATGATATTCTGAAGTAGTTTGTGATGTGAATACATTTCTCAGAAGCACATGCAAAATCACGGTCCCCAATTGCAACCAAATACAAATTGTGTAACTCCACAACAGTCATTTATTCTTTTTAGTTCTGTGTCAAAATCTAATTTTTACTCTATAATTTTCTGTACTTTCTCCATAGGGGCCAAAGCTAATCTAATGAGTCGACTTTATAGAGCAGCCTTACAAAGAATTTTGCGTAATTGCACGCTAATTGAGTTTCTTATTCTTGATAGTTTGTTTTGTATTGTATTGTATTGTTTACCTTGTGGTTTTTGACCTCTCATAATAAGCATGATTAGAGAGAGTGATGAAGACAGAGTGAAAGTGTAAAAGAGAAGCAATTGTGTTAAGTTGTCATATTATGTTTAGCTGTGTGACAACCTGCTTGCAGCAAAACAGAGAAACAAATCTAGAGACTAACAAACTAATAAACTACAGTCTTGTGCTGCCAGACCTTTGACTAAATGGCATAAGGTTTGATCAACATTGCATCTAATTCTGGTCAAGAACCATATAAAGTGACCAATCACAGTTTGTTTACTTTTGTGTGATGTTTGGGGGTGGGTTTAACTGAAATAGATTAATAAACCAATGTGAATTTTTGTTTTTAAAATAATAAAGCAATGTAAATCAGAGTAGATCGTTATCCAGTAAGATTAGAATTTTACAGTTTTGTGTGCAACATGAAATCATCCTGTGGACAAGACTGTGGGTGTTCTCTGTGAGTGGCATCTAAGGCAGAGACTAGGTGAAATGTTGATTCATTATTTCTATATATGATGTGATTGAAAGAGAGATTTGCTCACTTTCCTTGTCCTATTGATTTATGCTGCTGAAAATGGTCTTTTGAAGGCAATTTACTTCTACAAATCACTTATTTAAATTGCCATTTGGAGAACTGGGGATTCGTATTTGGTAATTCATATTTTAGATCAGTTTCCCACAGAGGGAACTGAAAGGAATGGGGCAATACAAAGAGAACTGAAGCAAAAGGACTGCTAAAATAAACCAGTAAAATGTACATTTCCTGAGGACTATGTTCATTTAATCATAAAAAGCAATGATGAGGACACATGGCTACATTCACACTGCAGGTAAATGTGGCTCAAATCTGATTTTTTTTTTTTTGCCCACGTGACTCATATCTGCTTTCCCCTTGACAATGTGAACAGTACAAAACACATGGAATCTGATCTTTTCAATTCCGATTTGTGCCACTTCCACATGTGTTACTAATTCCTGTAATGCGACCGTAGTGTGAATAGTCATATCGGAATTCATGCAATTTTTATGTCTCATGGGAGTCCATTCAAAGATTTTACATACCCAACGTTATCAAGACAGTTGCGAAAGGTAGTCAGCAGAAGGATAGTGATGTGTCAGAACTCGTAAGTATTACAGAGATAGCTCTATAATATAAGCAAAACATGAGGGCTCGTATCATAAAAGTTTAAAAACTCTGCTCTCTTTATTTTTCGTATTGCTAGTGCATAATTTTGCTGTCCAAAACAAGTCCACGATTTACCTGCATAATTAGGTTACATTTTCACTGTTGCCGTGTATGGTGGCCCAGTAGTGCACAACACAACGAAATTAAAAAAGCAAACATAAGCTCAAAACACAACAAAATCGAGCCACAACACAACGGAATAAAGCCACAACACAAAGGAAATACTCCCGACCACTAGGGGGCTCTCAGAGCTCATTATTGTTAGTATTCCTTGCCAATGTTTAATAGAGTCGGCAGTGATATGAATACCACCATTAGTTTCAACAGTATATAACCACTGTATATCGACATGAAATATTAATTCAAAGTCACTTGAGTGCACAATAGCTTCATATTTATACCTGTGAATGATTTGACGCGCTACCACGGTGAATGATGAAGGGAACGTCTGACAATTCAACCAAGTGGTTAAAACGTATAATTTGTATTCATTAAAATTACTTTTAACATTTAAAAACAGACATGTTCAAATTACACAGCTTGTCAGTCTTACCAACAGGAAGTAACAAGCTTTGGAATTTGAACATGTCTGTTTTTAAATGTTAAACAAAATCATTGTAATGAATACAAATTATACGTTTTAACCACTTGGTGGCATTGTCAGGCGTTCCCTTCATCCGTGGTAGCGCATCAAATCATTCACAGGTATAAATATGAAGCTATTGTGCACTCCAGTGATTTTGAATTAATATTTCATGTCACTGTACAATGTTTACATACGTAAAACTAATCATGGTATTGATATCTTTGTAAGACTGTCGACTTTATAGAACATTGGCAAGGAATACTAATATTACCGAGCTCTGAGAGCCCCCTAGTGGTCGGGAGCATTTCCGTTGTGTTGTGGCTTTATTCCATTGTGTTGTGGCTCGATTTTGTTGTGTTGTGAACTTATGTTTGCTTTTTTAATTTCGTTGTGTTGTGCACTACTGGGCCACCGTAGCCGTGGGTTGTTTTGCAACTCCATGGGTTGAAGCGACCGCACGAATGTGCTATTTAACCCCCGGAACGCAATTTTTTATCAGGATACACCACAGAACATAAATGGACTAGTTTTGAGAAGCAATTGAGTGGATTTTGTGGTAAAAACCTGGCAACCCCGTTTGTATCGTTCTTTTGCAAGTTTTGTGGTGCGTTTCCCGAAAGCATCGTTTGTCATATATGGTCGTAAGTCCCATTGAACTGCATTGGTAGTGATGACACTTGCGACCATATCGCTTTGGGAAACGAACCCTTGGTCAGTTCAGAACAATGATCTGTTCACACCGGAAATCTGATTTTGGACACATTTAAAACAACAATGTGAAGAGCTATACAGAGAAATCTGATCTGAGCAAAAATCGGAAATGAGCATTAAGGGTTGCAGTGTGAATGTAGCTATAGACAGCTCACAGACAAGCTATCACAGGCAAACTGCATTTTAATGAATAAAATCAGATAAGCATGCCACTGGTGGGCACATGAAAACAAAATAAACTATGGCTGTTGCCTTTCAACTAGACAGTCTTTTCTTCTCTAACTTGGTTGGCCTTCGCTAGAAAACTCTGCAATATGGACCAGACTTCATAGTGAAAGTCAAATATACTAGGAAATAGGTCTAGAGAGCATCTGCAGTTGCTGTTCGCAACGGCAAGAGCTATGATATCATCTCCCTTGTGCATATGCTCTGTGAATTGAGAATGACTTTTGTGGAAAATAGGATTTTGATAAGCAGAAGGTTCTTAGCAAAGCTAGGCTGACACATTTACTCTATTAAGCTGCTGTCGGTTACACTATTAAGCCTACATTACATTTTAAGAAATCCTACCATTAAAAGAATAGTTCACCCAAAAATGAAAATTGTGTCATCATTCACTCATGTTGTTCTAAATCTGTTTATGGCTTCCAAAACAACACCTAAGGAACTGCAATAGCAATAAACTTCAAAAAGCAAGACCAAAACCATGGATATACTCCAAATGTTTCAAGAACAGCATGCAATTTACTTTGGGTAAGCCTTTTTTAGGCGTTTTGGGCAAATATTATAGGAATGCTTAGGGGTCAAAGCACTTTTAAAGGTTATTGTTAAAGGTCTTTGTCTTCAGTATATGATCATATCTAAGACTTATTATGGGGTTTCAATAATTATTGCAAGCTATAAAAACACAACTTCACCCGTTATGTAATCGACATATCCAGTGTGTCTTAAAATGGGGCAGAATCACCACTATACCTGTCACAAATAGAAACAAAGCACGATGATCACCAATTCTCTAACTACCTTCGGATGTCCAGACTGGAGAAATGCACTTGGGCTCAGAGGTAACCCAAATAAAACTCTAAAAACGATGCGAAACCTTTGATAAGTGCTCAACTGGGATGCAGCTGTCAGGAAGATAAATACCTAGTGCGGAAGAGGCTTTCATTAATATAACAACCTCACTGGTGGCTGTCGAAAAGACTGCAAAAAGTTTTTGGGCAGAGAAGCAGTCCGCAGTCCCCTCCTGTGGCGTGATTAAGTCTCTCTTATGGTCTACACAGAGCTTCCAGCTTAGCTAATATATTGAGGTCTCCAGAGACAATTACAAAAACACAATTAATTGCTGGAGTGAATTAGTCGTCACGTGCCACACGATCTCATGGAGAAGCCATTTTATCTTCAAACAGACAATTTTCCTGACATTGTCAATCAACGATTAATGATTGTTGAACGAATGTAGGAATGCACTGATGTGGAAATTTTGACCAATAGCAATAATGATAATTATATTTTGAAGCTGATAACAATATAGATTTTAATCAATTGCAGAAAAATTTAAAGTCCAGATCTATACATGCTTAAAATGATATCTTATTACTTCTTATCCCACAATCATTTGAAAAATGTTTACAATGAACCAACATTGATGATAAAGGGAATTATACATTAGGCTACATACTTCTGGTCAACTTTATAAAAAGTTCCTTCATATCTCCCAACAGTCTTTAGTTTTATCATATTTATAAAAGATACATACGCTGTACTGAGTACTTCCAAAAACAGCCGAGCGTCTGGAGGCGTGTCGTCGTGAGCAGAGAGCACGCACAGCTTTTGTGTAGAGATCGGCTGCAAGCTGTCAATGGTCAGCTAAACAAATGTATTTAAACACACACACAATACACCATTATCCCTGGATAACTTTTGAATCATTATAATGAATATAGCGTATAGGGAATGATGAATAATGAATTTATGAATTCACTATGTCTGTGTTGTTTACATTATATGCACTTAGGCGCCTATTACCAACAAAACATTTGAAGCAGTTTTACTCACCACCTGCGGTTCTGACTCATGACTGGGATCATTATCGCTGTGACTGCTCCATCTTTCAGTTTCAAACACTCTGTAAATCCAGCGTTGAACTGGGCCTTGTTTATGAAATCATAAGTGTCGATCCTGAGGACTCGAGCAGCCATGGAAAAACACAAGATATTCTCCATAATTTTAACCAATAAAAAGGTGACTGAAACTATAGGTTTCTATGGTTATTTAAATAACAAATGTTGAGAGCGCATCAATGTAATGCATGAGCACAAAACTCTCAGCTAACGCTGGGTTCTCTGGGAAGCAAGGTTGTCTTTCCCTCACAACCAAAAACACACTTCTTTGGTGACATTGTTGATTTCGTGAAGTCCTGTGACCTGTGCAGCGCTGCCGACAACTTCCTTAAACCCGAACGCGCGTTGATGGGTGTGCTCTTGCTCTCTTGCTCTGGTCGACGTGTGCACGTGCGCCCTTCCGGGAGAAGTGCCCGTACAAGGAATTCCACCCCTGTTTATGTCACTCAGGCCCATACTTGAAAAAAAGACCCCAAATCCTGTAAGGATTTGGAAGAAGTTTTTTGGCACAGAAATACTCTGTCATTCGTCCAACTCGTGTTTTGAAACTTTGGCCATGTTTAGCATGAGAATCCAACTCTTTACAAGTCTAAATAAGTCAGAATACATGAAATAGCATTATACCCCCCTTTTAACAAAGAATAGTGAAACAAAATGGGTTTTTAAAAAAGGCAGCAAGTAAACATTTAATTTATTTGTTTTTAACAATAGGTAGCCCAACTAGAAATGTATATATAAATTATTGGCTTCAATATAATATATTTTATCAAGCTGATACCAATAATATTAAAATATTAAAGTTATCAAATTTTTGGCCAATACTGATGACTACCAATATCTCAGTCAGGCATCTCTGTACGCTGTGTTACAATGGTTAAAACACTCTTATTTGTAGCTGAAAGCTACCAAAAGATAAATTTACTCAAAATATTTAATAAATGAGCACACAAGGGATTCTTCTGCTGAGTTCTACTGGTGCAGATGGGTTTGGAAAAATTCAAGGAGCAGCACTGCAAACACTAAATCACCCAACTAGTTTACAACACAAGGGCACATCCTTGGTGCTATATTGAGCCAGATGTACAGTTGAACTCACACAATACCTTTTCTGTAGAATAAATGATTGGGTTTCATTTGGTGAACCTTCTTGCAGTGCAGAATGCAAAACAGAAAAAGAAAAAAAACAACAGGAAGAATTCACCACTCACAAGAAACAATAAAAATGGCCGACACTCTTCATTGTCCATCCACTTCTACATTTTTAATGTGAAAGTTTGGTTATGGCTACCCTCCTCTAACCTTTTCCTGCACTGGAAACTTGGAAGCCATGCCCTGTCTGGAAATGGTTACCTGAGGAAAATACAGTCTACTCATATGTAGGGACACTAAGAAGCAAAGTAGGGTCCACATTTATATATAAAGTGCATAGTTTCATCTATAAAATTGAATCTGCTTAAAATAACAAATATAGACACACTAATTTTAAACGTATGTGGCGAGAAACAGTAGCACGCCAACAGTTGTCCTAATGATTTATATTTCTTGGCAGAAGAATTGTTTATTGTGTGATTATAATTACTGGCAAATGATATTTTTTATTGAACATTAGTTTCTGTAATCATATTCCTGCTTTATTTGCCACCATTTTATAACATAAGCTTCTGAGGCAGTGCATTAAAGTGATTTTACCAAGCTCTCTTGTGGCATGTTACTTAAATATTTTAGCTAGATGAACCCTCAGTGCCTGTCGCAAAAGCGTAACCTCTAAACCTCTGAATAATATCATCATCCTTGGTTTCCCCAGCAAACATTCTGTCCACTTCCTTCTGTATAATCTTCAGCTATTACTTCTGATGGTTCCCAGAAAACAACTATCTTGAGACCCTCTTTGGTCTAAATGTAGATTCAAAGCCAGTAATTCGAGCTTGAGCTCTCCGACAGCGCTGTGAGAGGAGCTAATTTTTCTTAATCATCCCCTCCACCACACATGTCATGCTTTAAGCAATCACAGACCTTGGAGGCCAGCAAACTTTGAAGTTTGTCAGAAGCTGTGAGACCAGGCTAGGGTGTCTAATTAAACAGGAGACACGGACACTAGAAAAACCCTATAAAAGCCTAGTTTATAATAATAGATACATGGCTTCCTAAGGTCTCTAAATCATCAATATGATCAAAACTTTGTGGATAAAACCTGTTGTACACAATGTCCTACATGCCTTCTGCCATCTGATTGATAGTTTATACTTTTTTTAGCAAGGACTTTTAGTATTCTAAAAATGTCCACCTTCAGTTTGTGGTACACGTCTTTTTGCAGTGAAATCTTTAAAGATTTTTTACCGGTGTATGGGTTGGAGGACTTCTTGTCCGTTTGCAGGGTGTATGCAGTATGTATTGTAGTACTTATATGGTGCAGAAGCAGCACTGGCTCATTTTTTCTTTCACATATGGCTCGTTTGCAGTGCACAACTGATCCTCTGCAGTATACCCATCACGCTCAGGCTTGGAAACAATAAAAACTCAAACAGGTTTATTTGCAGATACGGCAGGAACACGAAGCATAAACAAGTATGAGATGGTACTCAAGATCGGTAACAGATGAGATAGACTTGTATTGTTGATTTTGAGTCTTTGTCTTACAGAATCACTGGAGAACACACACACGAGGGAACAACGTTGAGACGTGGGATGACGGGAAGACAATTTGGGTGAGTGGAGATGAATTTGGTTGAGGAAACAACAATAGCTACCAAGGTACTCAGGACATAAAGCATATAAGTAGTAAGTAGCATCATTTATTCATTATTTTTATTTCAAATCCAAAAGTTGTTACTGAAAATGCTTTTTCAGCATTGTGATTCTCTTTGTACACAGCTATACAGTCTTTCATAGGCCATATTCACACATCAACAGAATACGGTTGTCAATCCCAAAAACTGACAGTGTAAACAGCCATTGTTAGAATGGTGCAGGCTGGCGGCAGAAGAAGATGAAGATTAAGTTTCAAAGGTCTTTAATAATCCACAAAGCAAGCAATCCAAACAGAAAGGCAAACAAACACAATATCCAACATAGAGGCTAACTTAAACACAACCGGACAAATGCTGAGTGAACGTGAGTAACTTAAATACACATGGTGATTAACTAAAAGATGAACAGCTGTGATGATGAATTAGTGTCCATGGAAACTGATAAGTGGCAGGAAACTCAAACAATAGAACACATGTGACTAATGAAAACAACTAAAAACTAAAGCCCTGTCCACATGAACAAGGGTGTTTTCAAAACCGCAGCTTTTTCTATGTGATTTGGCCATTCATCCGCCCACAAACACAGTATCAGGTCACTGAAACCGAACCTTTTTGAAAAGTACTGCCAGGGTGAAGGTTTTCAGAAACTCCGGTGTCTATGCAATGGTGGACATAGCCAAAATATTGCTGCTAATAACTGTGCTATAGGGCTTTGATTGGCCAACATGGCTTTACGATTAGGGTTATATCGCCACCTTTTGGTTTGGCATGCTCTTGACAGAGCTTTATATCATGTTTTTGCATTTCCATGTGGACAGTTTTTTTTTTTTTTGTGCTTTTGTGGACGAGACTTTTTTTTAAATAAAGAAGGAAAAACTTTACAAAAAATACCCATGTAATTGTGACAGCCATAGACATAGTATGTGTATTCATGTTTAAATGCACTAAATTTGTATTATTCAGTTCATAACTTCTATTTATATTAAGTTACTCAAACAAGAGGCAAAACATAACATGGTTTTCTTAATACTAAAACATTTTAAATTAAAACTTAAAATTGACAAAAACAGCCAGTTCTCATGCATTGAAATCTTTATACAAGAAATCCCACGGGTCATAAAGGATTTTGTTTGCCATAAAGGACATAAAGCCATGTGTTGATGTGAAACAAAGTTTAATTATATGTATCTATGGTGAAATTACCACGTTTTTGTCTAAATCCATGTTTATTTTTATGCGAACAATGTGCTGTCACTTTAATTCAGTGCGTGCATCACAGCTATAGACTCGGTGTGGAAATGATCGCTGCACTGCTGCAGACACAACGTTCCTGGAACACATTGACGGACCCCATCCGTGTGCAGTGTGAACACTCTAAACTGACTTTATTTAACAATATCTTCTCTTCTGTGTCATTCCCAAACATTATTTACGTCCAGCGTTTCCAGGTTCTACGTCAGAACACTAACTCATTATTGGCCGGCTCCTTCATCAGCATCACACGCATGCTTTGTGCTGCTCACGTGATAAGCTTCAGCCAATACTGAATAATAATGGTAGCATGGATGAGTCACAGTGGTTGTTTTATTTTGTTGAAAAGCATGCTTCTAGTGCCAGTGACTAATGATGAGAGCAGCAGGGTCAGTGTGGCGAGGGGGATTATGGTGGTCACTCATACCTTGTCTGATGAGCTTTTGCAGTATGCAAATGAGCGTCAGGATCAGGCTGTGATGGCCAGCATGGTTCTAGTCACAGCCTCAGGCGGCACACCCACAGACCACCCACAGTCCGTTCACTGATCGGCAGGCACATGCATGCATTTTGAACAGAAAATTGGTTCTTTTCTTCATAATAGTTTCATATATATTTCAAGTCACTTTACAGATTGTCTCAAGTGGCTGTTCTTGGCCAGAATGAGCTGCAATTTGGACTAGACTTCATGCCTCAAATCTAAAGTCAGACTATGTGAGAAAATCATGGTCCTGACTGGTTCGCTCTGGATAACACTTTCTCTCTTTCTTTCGCAAAATCCGTAAAATTCACACAAACCTCATTTCTGCATCCACACTCACTAATGCCCTCTTGCAAACACCTGGATTCCTGGATGCACGAGACAGAGGGAGCTATGCGCCTGTGCCTGGCGTTCAAACATGCTTGCAGCACTAGAACTAATCACGGTGCCACTGGGTGAATCCATTCCCCACAGTAAGCTGGCGACTGGCCCAGCGCAGGTAGGCTTTCATTTATCATGGCTAGTCTGAGAAGACATACGTGAAGTGAGAACAAAAAGCTAAAGACTGCGAACATCTGCTGATCAAAACAAACTGCATCTATGGGACACAGGAGAACACATGTATTAAATGTGAAATATAAATGCTTCTTTGATTTGATTGTTCAATGAATTTTGCTTTAGAGGCCCAAAAATAAAATTAAATCATTTAAATAATTTAATAAATCTTTTCTCGAGGTGCAGAATATATTGTAAGAAGTCCTAAGTAATAAATATGCTTGAATACATATTTAAATAAAATTATTTTAAATAAATAAATAAACCATTACAAACGTTATTCACTCTGTTATAACATATTAAATTCTATGCAGTCCTGAGTGATAAATGTGACCCTGGACCAAAAAAACAGTCATAAGAAGCACAGGTATATTTGTAGCAATAGCCAACAATACATTGTATGGGTCAAAATTTTTCTTTTATGCCAAAAATCATTAGGATATTAATCAAAGTTCATATTGCATGACTGTATTTTGTAAATTTCCTAATGTAAATATATCAAAAAATTATTTTTGTGAGTGGATATGCATTGCTAAGGACTTCATTTGGATAACTTTAAATTTTCTCAAGTTTCCAAAGTTTTTTTTGCATCCTCAGATTCCAGATTTTCAAATAGTTGTATCTCGGCCAAATATTGTCTTATCCTAACAAACCGTACATCAATTTTACGACATCAAATTTATCAAATTGAGCTTATTTACTCAATTTACACTTCTGGTCCAGGGTCATAAATATGGCTTTATATGTATTGTTTGAAATAATATTATTTTGTTTTGACTGAACAAAAACTAAAACACACTTTGACTGACAAAGACTAAAACACAGGTGTATAAATACACAGGATAACAAGAGATTAGACACAGGTGAAGCACAGGTGATAGAAATGAATCGCTAAGGAAACAAATGAGAGTAAATATGGGAACAAAAGTAAAATAGGAACTAGGAAGCGAACACTGGGAACTTTGGAAACAGAAAAAATAAATAAAATAAAAAAAAACACTTCAGAATAACAGTCCAAATATACGAAAACCAAGAAACTCAAAACTAATGAACATTTATATACAATTACACATTTATACAATTATATGCAGAATGCAGCATTTATTCTAAGCAGCCATAAGTGATAAATGTGCTTTTATATCTATCTGAAATCCTTAATATTTTTTATTTGTCCACCATTACAGTGGCAATGACAGGATTTTGCGAGTATCAAGTAAACACAACAGTGTTTCCTCTGCTGATGAAAAAATGTTTTACTATGTCTTGTTGTCCAAAGAGGTGGACTTGGAGGTTATTGCAAAAAGAAAACACACATTGAATTTTTGAAAATAAGGCATTTCAAAAACTGACTTACAACCTTTTCATTGCCATTAAAGTGAAATTACTGAACATAGGAGCCTGGTAAAAGAATTTTTAAAAGAAAACATGTCAGATGGACTTGGAGGTTTTTGCATCTGAACTCTTCGTATATAAATATATAAGTGTGTGTGTGTGTGTGTGTGTGTGTATGCGTATTTTTGTGACATATCAGGACACAAATTTGTATAATGACATAGGTATTACAAGGAGAAGGTGACTTATTAGGACATTACCCCATCCCCATTTTTCAAAAGGCTTATAAATCATACAGAATGAGTTTTTTTGAGAAAGTAAAAATTTGCAGTTTTCTGTGATGATAGGTTCAGGGGTAGGGGTATAGTGTAGGGGGAATGTCCCCACAATTCACAAAAACAAACGTGTGTGTGTGTGTGTGTGTGTGTAAAGTATTTATATCAGTAGTTTATATACTACTAGTTTACGTAGTGTGGGAAGATGGAGAAGCTTGAGTCTGTGGGTCAGTGGCCATGTGTTTCACAGGCACACATGAGGACTGAGGTCTTCAAGGGTGAAAGAAGCAACAAGAGAGAGCATTTGTGCTACTAAACACCAGCTATAATAGAGGCCATGGATCAGCGGCCGCTTTTTCTCGCCGCGCGGCTGCGGAATCGCATTCTATCTGGCTCTTTTATCTGCACTTTTATTTAGCTTTATTGAGCATGGCGGCAGCAAAATGCGCCTCTCTAACAACGCACTGTTAGAATCATTTCGCACAACACCACTTCGTCATGTAAACTGACAGTTTTTATATTGCTCCATGTCCTTGCTTTGTCTCAGCAAACCCAGGATATTCGAAAGCACAGCCGAGTCACAGAATCTCTAAAGCGAGCTCATCTCAAGCCTGGGGGAAATGTCTGCAACGAGACCCCTCCAGCCACAGACACATCATTTGAAAGGGTGTCCTGGTAAAAGCTTTTCACATTACATGAATAGGATCCCATTAAATGGCATGATGGCTTTAACACCTAGTGGACTGTTTCAGCGCTTGGGACTCTGGTGATATCGAAAGAGAGGGAGATGCCAGGTATAAAGTCTTTCAATTAACCCCAGGCCTGTTTCTCTTTAACCGTATGGCTCTTGGCTGACCTTATACTGAGTTATAGCACTATGAAACTGACAGGGTTGTGAAAATATGGCCTGCCTCAGGACACTGAGGCTTTTGACTAATCTTTAGCAGGCAGGAGAGGCAATAATTGGGGGTGTCAAGATTAGGCAGTGAGAAATGATGCCGTCCCTCAAATGTCCCATCTTGATGAAAGAGGAAAGGTAAGAGGAATGGACAGTTGACCACTAAACTGAGTGTGAAGTGCAAAAATATGCCAAGACCTTTCCTCAAAAAACTTTAAATGTCATTTAAAGTTCATACCATTGCAGTCTGAAACTACATATAGGCCTATATAATTATAGATATTATATAGAGTATACTATAAAAATATCCTCTGCGGTAAAAAGACAGTGAAAATTTTTACCGCAGAAAAAGTAAAATATTGTTATGTATGTTTCATTAACTGATAAAAATGGTATGAATCTGCTTTATATACTTGAATCTGAAATGTACTGAAAACTACCATTATAATACAGGTGGTAATATAGAAAGCCAAATGATTCATCAAAGTTAATTATAAATGGCCTGTTAATAATCCATGACCAATTTCTGTGCAGTATATAAAAAGCACAAATGGTCATACACACAAGCATACAGACAAAATGCAAATAAAATAACACTAAGTAACCAAAATACTTTATAAAACGGTTAATTCCTGTTCTTGATTCTGATAGGTCAATAGCTGTGTTTTATTCATGAAAAAAAATGTATAATGACCGCTTCACCCAACGGTTCTGTGTATCACTACACAACACCCTTAGCAACCATTCTTGGCAATGTAAACTGTTTGTTCTCAATTGAGTGTTCATTGAAGCTTATTGTATTATGCAGAAGAGTATTGTGAGAAAGAGATCAAGTGAGCGAGTTTATTACCTGCATTCAGATTTAGCGTTTTCCTTCCTATGTTCGTAATAAAAAATCTGTTTAAATGTCTGATGTATTATCTTGTCCTTTTAACAGTTAAGGGGTTTTCCCGTGACTGACAGCGCTAGTCAAAGCATTTGTCAGTTGTGTTTTATTCCCTGTTCACAACAATTCAGTCTTTTCAATGTAAAAGTCTTAACTACTGAGTGACACACTCATAAAGACAGTCTTTGCCTCCATCTAATGGCGTAATAATGTAACTTCTGTTGCTGTTCACGGTCAGGGACTATTTTTTTTCCGGCGGAAGGAAGGCTTTTAGTGAAAGTTTACTTTTGGCTTTAATATTTGTATTGTGTGGAACAACATGGAAACATGACATATTTAACAGGATATAAAACTTTTAGATTTAAGTCACTCTGTGTGGCTTTTGCTATAAGTTTCAGATCCCGTGCTGTTAACCCCAGTTTTTTTTTTTTTTTTCTGTATTTAGCTTTATGTATTTATATTTGATCTTGACCTGTCTAGTCCCTGAGAGTAACATCCCCTCAAGCATCAGTGTAGAGATGGTGTTTTGAGTATCTTGTGCTGTGCTAGACTTGTACTGAATACAGAGGGTAGCAATGAGTCCAAAAAATGTAATTTTTCTCTAGTCAGTCAATAAAAACCTCCTCTGAAATGTTGTCTCTCAGATGCCTGTGGGCAATCTGCAGCTGAGATGTGATATGAAGATTTTTGTTTTGATTTTCTTTTTTCTTTTTGTCAGCAAGGCTTTCTGCCACCCATTTGTACACGGCAAATTTCTGAAAAGTTAATAATGTTTTTGTCCTGTGTACATCTCTACCACCTCTGTCATGGAAAATTAAAGCTATTCTGGAAGACTCCCGCTTTTCTTCCCTGTCTCCAACCCTTTTTTTTTTCTTTTTTTTTTTCTTTTTCTTTTTTTTTTAATGATGGCTAGTTCTGTTAAGATTTGAACTTGTTTCACATTTTCCCACTTTTTGACCTTTTCTGAGGTTTAAAAAGGTCCTGTATTTTAAATGAAAGGACAGATACATTGTCCAAAATCAATAAAGACACATTCTGGTTGTCAAACTTAGTGGAGCAATCAATCAATATGAATGAATGAATGAATGAATGAATGAACGAACGAACGAACGAACGAACGAACGAACGAACGAACGAACGAACGAACGAACGAACGAACCAATCAGTCAGTCAGTCAGTCAGTCAGTCAGTCAGTCAGTCAGCCAACCAACCAACCAACCAACCAAGTGATCAATTTATTTATGTCAGATGTCACTTTGTTCATTGCTGTCTAATGAAAGGAAATTCATACATTTATTCATATTATTCATTATATAGTGTGGTTTGAGTACTAATACTTTTTGAGGCAACAGTTTGACCTGCATTATCAGTATTGTAACAGATGGTTATATCTTACATCTTCTAAGGTGAGTAAACTTAACACGCACACAGCTCAGATACCAAAAGTAACATTTATTTTCTTCACCCTCTCTCGTACATATCTCTCACTCCTCAAGAGTGCCCCCTATTGTCAAGTTAGGTTCCACTACAAGTATGAGTTATTTACTTCAGAGATCATTTGTCTGTCAAATCAAGGATGAATGCTTATTATGTCAACTTGTCTGATCATGAAGCACAAACAAATAAAATACAACCAGATTTAAAAGCTGAGCTTTGTGATTATACAACAAAGAAAAGCACTGCTTTGTGAGCCATTTTCCACATTTTCTTCTTCAACTGTTGAATCCCATGGCACACGTCAGCGCTGCCAGCCTTTATAACTGCCATGTGCAATTAAACTAACAGCATTAGATCCATTAGATGTCATCTCTTATACCACCAGATACAAGTTATCCAAGTTATCCCCCTCCCGCCTAATATTGCTTTTATTTTATTCCATGACTATTTTGGATGGTTATTTCTAAAAGACAAGAAGTACATTCAGCTATTTAATAAAAGAAAGCTTTTGGAAACATGTCAGGCAACCAATCCAAATCTATTTAGCTGCAGTGTGTTGGCTTGTGAATAGATATTATTATAGAAAGGTGATTTTGGTGTCATAAAGACAAATGTCTTGGCAATTACAGAGATGGCCACTTGTGTTATACAACTTACCCCTGAGCCAAACATTTCAGAGCTCAAAAAGTGCATTCTGAATCTATGTTTTATCAGAGAATTAATAAATCATTGTAGTTTATAAATTATTCATCAACTCATTTACCTTCTAACTCTTTTACTGGACTTTGTTTATAACATGGTAAACAAGTTGTTTATACAAATACAGCTATCAAACACCTGCACAACATGATGTTATTCAATAATAAATAATATGCATCTTGTTAAATGTGATTTTAATGTGAACATGATTATTGTCTTTCAGACTCTAATTATGTTCCAAGGACAAACAAATTATGACCATTGGTTTTCTACTGTACATGCACCCATTCATTGTCCCTCAAATCTTATTGGTTGATTAGAATGTTGATCAATAAAGATGTCAACAAAATTATCTTGATAACTTTGGAAATTATTCAGTGGATTTCTAGTTCCCAGCATGTTTTTGGACTGGATACGGAGAATAAATGTTGAAATTAAGTGTTTATTTATTTATTAGTGAAGTGAAGACCTATTAGTGTTTAATGCTGTTATGTTTGACATTTAAAATGTTGAATGTCGAAGTTTTTCTGGTTACCATTGTGTTGACGACATGAAGGCAAACACTACACTGACTCTATACGCAATGACTGCGCTAATGCTAGTGACGAGTATTATCTAAGCTCATTAAATATACATATTACATTTAGAACGTGTCAAAATGAGGTTCTGAAACAAGTTGTTGAGTCATGATGCAGCGGTGATTGCAGCTTCCTACATGCTGCTGAAATAAGAATAAGTTCTCAAACACTCAACCTCTCCTTGGAAATAATACCCATGTACTGCTATATTTCAGATGTTTCCGAAAGATGTTTACTTGACCCCCCACCACCACTCTGTTGTTGGCCTGAAGCCATCATTTCAACACCTTTCCATTCAGTTTTTCTTTCTTTCGTTTCTATGAGAATAGAGAAAGCCTGTGTACAGAGTTTCACTAAACCTTAGTTTGTTAAATTGTCTTAAACTATTACCACCCCACACACAAAACGGAAATTCTGTAGGCTCTCGGGAGATACAAATCTTTTCTTTCTTATAAACAGTAGAACATCTTGTGAACAAAACAAGATAACAAGGTCATCATAAGTGCTAGTTGTGCTTTAACTTCATTGTCTGGAGGCACAATTCAAGCAAACAGTACAGTTAAAACAAAAACAAACACATTATAAATGTTCAAAGGCTTCGACCAATATGTTATTGTACATGGAAACACAACAGGGGTTTTGTAACATCCTGTAAATGGCCTGATGAAATAATAGCAAAAGTATTGGATGATATGTGGTCACCTTCTAGTCTCATGCTCAAGCAAACAAGGTAACATTCAATTCAATTCCAAAGCCAAGAAGCTTTCTGTTCTTTCTTTTACCATAATGAAAATTATGTTGCTTTCTCTTTTTTATGGTATATACACATAATTATTCAAATGAATTAAATTAATTCATAAGCAAAATCAGTCAATGAACAGAGACACATCTGGGGTCATGAAGATGTTTGAGAAGTGAGAAATAACATCTGCATTCCTACACTCTAAAAAATGCTGGGTTAAAAACAACCCAAGTTGGGTTGAAAATGGACAAACCCAGCGATTGGGTTGTTTTAACCCAGCAGTTGGGTTAAATGTTTGCCCAACCTGCTGGGTAGTTTTACTTAACTCAACTATTGTTTAAAAATTACAGTATTGCTTACTTAAAATGAACCCAAACTATCTTGAAAATGAACATTTATTAATATGTTTAATAAATGAACATTTTAATTTTAATTTTAGATTCATTTTAAGTCAGCCATATAGTCATTTTCAAACAATAGTTGGGTTAAATAAAACTACCCAGCAGGTTGGGCAAAGATTTAACCCAACAGTTGGGTTAAAACAACCCAATCGCTGGGTTTGTCCATTTTCAACCCAACTTGGGTTGTTTTTAACCCAGCATTTTTTAGAGTGTAACAGAACCCATTTTAATAAAAGGTGTTAACCACAAAAGAACAGTTAAAAAGTCTAAAAGCAGTTATTCTCATTTCTTCAATGTTGCATTGTTACTCTCTCTCTCTCTCTCTCTCTCTCTCTCTAGTCTCTTGTTTGTCTAGTGTTTTCTAGTCAATGCAAAATTTAATCCAGGAAAATGGAATGTCACATCAACCCAGTCTTCAAAGTCCCAAGTATTGATTTCTCCACCCAGATTAAGGCTGAATCCAAAAAAAAAAAAAAAAAAACATTTTCCATTTTGGCACTGGATGGAACAAATTGCAATGAAATAAAAAGTCTTTCTTTTTGAGAGTGGCTCTGAAAATGTAACATGGAATGACTGGATTTGTAAAGGCCTGAAAACCATGCAAGCAGCCAATCAATACTAGTCAAGTTAATATTATAACAAAAAAGTACAACCCATTAAAGTCAGGTTATGTAACATATAACAAGCATTGAATAGGAAAATCGTTGCATTGCCATATTGCATATTAGTACAGTTTCTCTATTATATTAACACAAATGATAATGAATTAGCCTGTGGCTTCAAAAGGCACTGATTCAAGTAGAGTGGTTTCTGTGCCTGCTAAACTATGCAATGTGATTTTACCATTCATATGTTATTAAAATTATTTATACCTAACAAAAATTAAAGGTTCAATGCTTTTAATGTGAATTACGTTTCTATTCATTTCCCTTTTACAGGCTGAGAGGGTAAGAGGAAACGGCATGTGTCATGAAAAGGAAAATCCTGATTTAAATTCTGCCTTGGGCGTTTTCTTTGACAGCTGTCATTGTGCTCATAAACCTTTAAGTTTAACTGTCACCTGCTCTGGGGCATTGCTTTATAGCTGCGATCTTTTCTCTCTATCTGTGACTAAGCATTCAAATTCTTTGCTACCTTTAATAGATGAATATAGTGTTTCCGATCCACTCCTTAGATCAGTAATAAGTTCACTACCCATGTCTTTTCCACTGTTAAAATATTTCCAGAGCACTGAGACATACATTCCATAGAAATTTCCAGAATTTCCAGGAGGCTTACTATAGCAAATTAATTTATGTCACCAAGTCTCTTAGTGTAAGAGAACAACCACAAGTGTACATGTATTGTATAGAGTCTAAATCTTATTTTTAGTCCTTAATATTTTAATTATATTTTATCCCTAATGTGAAAATTGCTAGTTCTGAATCTAACTAGTAAACAGAAAACAATACAGATGGTCGCTAAAATATGAAAAAAAGTAACTATCATCACTACCCTGCTACTTAAAAATAGTAAAATAAAAAGAACACACTTGTGACCTGTGCCCGTGTCGGAATGTGCACGGTTTAGGTTTTCACAAAAATTATTTCATTAAGCTCCTGTCTAGCGATCCCAATGCTCCAAATACCAATTAAACTTCTAAAAGTATCTTTATTTGTACGTTTTGTAAGAGTAGTACCTTTCCTTTGGCTTTGACCATGAAAAGTTTTTCTCTGCTCACATCTCGACTACTGGCGCTAATTCCCTCAGAACAAGTTATATCGTTTTGAAGTGCAGCATTCCAGCTTTATGAATATTCATAGCCAAGTCTCGATGACATGAGTCTGAACCAATGAAATGTGATTTTCAAACTCATGTTGATGTAAACAAAACTATCTTACTCGCTCTGACTGACAGAACCGAAGTGTGCGCACAAAGACGTCTCAGACAGCGCACATTCCCACTATACACATCTAAATGTATTCAGTTGCATTTAGCTTTGTTATTTTTACCACAACAAAAAGTTCATGTTAATAATTGAGTTTGGTAGTTGTTGATACAGAAGTCAACATTTATGACCACAATATTTTATTCCACTGTTTATCAGTTCAAGGTTTCACACGCAAAGCATTTTGCACTCCCACCTTAACAGCGTTACACACATCATGAGGATTAATCTGCCTCCCTGTTCTTCATCATGCCGTGTCATACTGTACGACCTAGATAAACAAACAAATTGTATCCCAAAAAAAAAAAAAAAGACAAATAGTCCAAGACTTAGAGGGGAAATAATGAAAATAAACTTATGAATAATACATTTGCTTGAGTGTTGACATACTAAATGAGGTGAAAGGTGCTCCAGTAAAAACTTTATATTCTTTTGGCAGTGCTATGAATAATAGCTCTGGTCTTGGTGGCAAAATCTGCATCCACTTGGAGAGGAGGGATGCAAACATTTCTTTCAAAGAAAGTTGTGTACTGAGGCACAACACATGACAATTTGCATGCAATATGCAATTTTTGTTTAAATAAAGGATTGCAGAAATGAGTACACCCTAGATTTAATTCAACAAATGTTTAATAGTCTAGCACTTAGTATGCCCTCCATAATTTTGAATATACTGCTCTGACCCTTCTTGACACGGAGTGTACAGGTTCATGACAAATTGTCACACCTGTCCTGTTTAACTCCTGGATGATGAGCTCCTTAAATGCCCTGATCTTTAATGAGGAGTGTTGCTCAACTCGTCTCTACAGAATCCCCCACAGGCGCTCAAGAGTGTTAAGACCGAGTGCAATACATGTCCACAGAAGGTTTTTCACCTTGGGAGAATGCATATCCTCATTGTCATGTTGAAAAAATGCCCAATAATGCAGGGAATGAGGAAAAGGTAACATCTTCTGTTTCAAATTTGTGTATTAAATTACACAGTGATGTGGGAATTCATGACAGCATTGATAAAGCACAACTCTCTCACACCTTCAGCACTCATTCATCCCTATGTAAGAGCTTTCCTACCACTGAACTTTACTGTGGGAACCAGGCACTTCTCACTGTACTCCTCCTCTAGCAACACCATAACATTTTGGATGCTGTTAGATCCAAAATGATTGATTTCGTTTCATGAGACCAGAGTATTGATTCCCAGAATCTATATTTTGTATATATGGGCTTTGGAAATGGCTAACTGACTTTATTGTGCTTTGGCTACAGTAGGTAGTTCCAGTGAGAACAACAACCATGCATGTTATTTCTGCAGGCTGCATCTTACTCTGTGAGATGAACAGTCACTCTTTCCATAGCTTTTGCTGGCTTCATAGACACTCGCTTGGTATTTCTCCTGCTCTTTGTCTAGCAAAAAAATCCCTCATCACTAAATGAAAGCTTAAAATGAAGGCCTGGTTATTTCAGGGGCTTTGTCACAAGTTCAATTAAGTTCAATTCACATTTATTTGTAAAGCGCTTTTCATAATACATTTTGTCGTGTCAAAGCAGCTTTATAGAGAATGCATGTCAGCATTACAATTTAGAGAATCCGGTATCGGAAGTGACTGTCCAATGTATGTGGTTTCAGAAATGTACATATAATCATGCAGTTAGCTAACAATGTAATAATTTAGGCAATTTAATTTACAGTCACTGTTAGCAGTTTAATTGAAGGTAGAAGCAATGAGCTCCTGGAAATAATGAATTACATATTAACAATAATTAGGATATATAGAAATTTGGGAATGTGCATGTTGATCCAGATGTTGCATCATCTGAAGTCCTCGCAGGAATTGGCGCTGTCTCTTCAAAGGTGCTGGCCATCTGAGGTCTTCTTAAGAGGCTGGATCCAAACTGAAGCTGATGTACTCTCTAGTCACCTCGGGACAGGCGTCCCGAGATAAAACAGAAAAGCAAATAGAGAATAATTAGCGTAGCTGCTGTTCATAACATTAAGCAAAGATAGTCATGTGCAATTGATCTGATATGAGATGTATTATGTGAATGCTTGGCTAAATAAATGCGTCTTGAATCTAGATTTAAACTGGGTGAGGCCTGAATCCTGACTGACATTTTTCATTGGTAGCGTTTTTTTTTTTTTTTTTTGCAAGATGGAGCACAATTGGACCAACAACTTTTTCTAGTATTTTAGACATAAATGGAAGATTTGAAATGGGTCTGTAATTTGCTAATTGTCACAGATCCCTTGTTTCCCTGGACTCCATTTCCCATGATCCTCCTGTTTCGACACCTGCACTCACTTCCCTCGTCATCTCCCCATCATCACTCATCACCTGCACCTGGACTTGATTATCCTCACCATCTTTATATTGCACTCACTCCATTCACTCCTTGTCGGTTCTCTGTTGTGTTAATGTGTATGTTGGTGTTCCATGCCTTTGTTCATTAAATATATCTTGTATTATTGTGGAAATCCGTATCTGCTTCATCCTTCTACCAGCTACCGTAACAGAAGAACCGACCATAAAAAACGCCTGGATTTCCACAAAAGGAAATATGGACTCGTGGAATATTTCCCTGGCTCCAGCTTCCGCTCCTCAAACACCTCTAACAGCCGGCGATCGTCTCATTGGGCTTCTTCAGGCAGGTCGTTCGCTGGAGAGGTATGTGGAGGAGTTCCTTGAGCTCGCTTATTTGACTAACTGGCCCGACGCTCAGTTGATCGCCCTGTTTCTGGACGGACTGGACGACAGGAGGGGGGGAGGGGGAGGAGGGGGAGGAGGAGGGGGAGGAGGGGGAGGAGGAGGAAGAGGAGGAGGGAGGGTCTAGCTAGCCTCTGTTTTGTTTGACAACACTTCGAACATCAACAGGAAGTTACTCCACCCAGGATAACTTAGAGCACCTTTAAAGCAAATAATCTTCCGAACCTTTCATGTCCACGTTGGTACGTCGGAAGTGGTCTGGACACGATGATCCTCGTCGTGGGTGATGTGGCTCATACTGTCTCGATCAGGCTCCTGAAGTCCTGCTTCAGCACCTCCGCCTGCCGCAGCCTGATGTCATTCATCCCCGCGTGCAGAACAACAGCTCCGATGCTCTCGTCAGCATTCAGGATCGCGGGTACCTGCGTAGTGACATCGAGAACATGAGCACCAGGAAAACAGTGACTGCGCACCTTACCTTTAGCTGAGGTAGTGTGTACGTGACGAACGATAGAGTCACCGATGACCACGGCATCGCCTTGTGAAGAGGGGAGAAGCGGTTCCTCGTCGAGATCTCGAAGACCGGGGGCGGCGGAGGTGGAGAGGTCCTGGTCCAAGGCCTGGCTCGCGCCTTCCACTGCTGAAGAAGCCGAGGACCCTGGTGTGACGGCGCCGGAGTGAACGAGGGCTGGGATGAGCACGTTCTGGGTGCTCAGGCCCTGTGCAGAGAAACACACGGAGTAGAGGAAGCAGGAGTGTTAATATTGCGCTGCAAACTTACCGTGGATTGGTAAGCATCAGCCCGGGATGTTTCCAGCGCTGTTTGCCTCTCCCGTAGCTCGGCCCGCTTCTCAAGAAGGGTCCGAATCTGCCGTTCCACGGCCTCCAGCTCCAATTGCGCCGCATGCAGCTTGAACGTGTCCTCACCTGCACTCAAAGGTAGAGAAACATCCGATACAATCGCCATTAGAATAGATGAACAATAATATTGTGAGTGAGAAGAGTACAAATGCTAGTGTGACCACGCCGCTATTGCTAATGGGCTAAAGCTAGCAGCGGATGTTCGGGAAGTCGGATAAAACTAGCGATATCAATGCAATCCAAGTGTTTTTTATATAAAATAATGTGTTCACCTGCTGTAAAAGGAGAAAATGATGATGAAAAACAAGCAATTAGGAATCAACTCGACGGAGATCTAACTTAAAAGAGCTCCGACTTAAAAGAGCTCTAACTTAAAAGAGCACGGCAGCAACAAACCTGGTCATTGTTTTTGAATTTCTGTGTTACGTTTGTTATATTTTCACACTTAAAACTATGATTTGGTAATCCTCTTGTACCACTGTCCTCTTTTGTGCTAAGAAGTCTCCTGACAGTTCTCTCCCAAGTGGTTCCAATGTTGTCAGCATTAAGTCTGAGAATGATTCAGTGGGATATATAACACTTTTAATTGTCAGGAAATTACTTCCCTTTAAATGTTTTGGTTCAACATACTTACCTATTGATCAAACATTGCCTTAAACTTCCACCAGAAAATATTTATTTTGTTTTATTTAGTAATTTTTAGGAGGGTGTACTCATTTTGCTACACAACATTTTATCACTCTGATAAGAAAATCTTATTTTCCTGAATAATTTTGACATGCTTCTTTGGTAATTGATTAAGCAGACTTGCTGGAACATTATATCTCTAAAAAACCCTAACATGTCTTCTAAGTAATTGAGTAATTGCCTACTTTCAGAAGTTTCTGAGGGGGTGTATTCATTTATGCTGTGCACTGTACATTTTAGATAAAATAAATCTACAGCAGTGACACTATCAAACCACTACCACCAAATAGCTGTTTTTTAAGGGGAAAAAATGTTTTGGAGATATACTGTAATGTTTTGCCCCAGGATGAAGAAAAAAAAAAAACGCAATTCAAATAGAAACATTGTTAATTAATCAAAGTGACTCTGGTAAAGTCAAGGAAGAAACACAAACGACACAGCATGTAAAACCCCAATACTGGACAGAAGGGGAAGAGGAACTTAAATACACAATGATTATGAACTCAAAGGCTAACACATGTTATCATTAATGAATATCCATTATCGAGTGACTCGAGCACTTGAAAACAGCAGTCCGCTAGATAGACCGAACACGTCTTTCAGAGCTCACGGCCAAAAGAGTATACTTGGAAAGGTTTACACGCTCAACTGTGTACGAGACAGAGCAGAGAAAACTTTTATTTTCTTACAGAAACAACTTTCTAATAAAGCTACCAAAACTTCCTGTCAAGTGATATACTACAGGCCTACTGAAAATGCCTTTTTATCTTTTTTAAGTTGAAATGAAAGGCAATGTGGATAAACATTCGTAAAACCATTCCTCATAACATTTTAAAGCCACAATGTACAGAACATCACACAAAGATATAGAAGAAAATGTATAAAAACATTTTTGATCAATAAAACTAAGAAATAACATAAATAACTCCAGAAAGGCCACACTGCAGATTTGCATTTCACATGCAAATCAAATTAAATCGGCTAACGTTAAATTGCCTGTGTAAGCACCCTCTAAGTAGGCTACAGCTCAACATCGATGAACCGAAAAACATTTTAAATTAAAAATTAATTTACAGAATTAAATTAGAACAGAATATACCTTTCTAATAAATAAAAATATAAAAAACAAGTCAGAATCAAGTCACATGGTCCAGAACAAATGTGTGCAAAACCCTAAAGTGCTGGGGAACATGTTCAAAACACAAGCCACAAATAGTTAAATTGGATACCTCCGAGTGATCAATAAATAAATTAAAATAAAAAAGTATAGCCATTATTGTCAACTTTGTCTTTTTAACTGCAGAGACAATAAATGCTAAACTGGAGTGGCAGTCTTTTTAGCTAAACATCCAAAAATCAAATTAGAAACAGCTGAAATATTTTGAAATCACTTGTACTCTACCTGATCTAAAAAAAAGTGCATCCGATTCCACACTTTAAATTTTCTCATCCCATTGTTAACATTTATTGTTAAAGATTTAATCCCTGCCACCAAGATGCCCCTCTGTCAGTCACGAATCATGTAAAGAGAAACTTAAATCTGTCACAGGGGTGGTTACATTTATTCACGCACATTAAAAAATATTTATTAAAAGCTTTCTTTTCACATTTTTATTTACAGCATTATCATAACAGGCTGTATATTAATTTATTGGGAGAAAACCGGTAGTTCAATCTGACATCGAGTACCCCCATAGAATCAAAAAAGCATGATCCTCATCTCATAACATCTCTGCGAAGATTTGACTGTGAGATTGGTAGTCGAATCAGTCTCCCCCTATTGAAGCATCAAATCTTCTACTATTCAGGGTCACCCCTAGTGAACAAGCAATATATTGACTTCTAAAGTGCAGTTAATTTGATTAGTTAATCAGCATATAATGTATTTCATTTGATTAAATCATTTTAATTTTGATAACCCTACTTACAAAATGTTAAAAGTGACCCTGGTCTCCTCTACATAAAAATATACAGAATGTGCAAGAAGATTAAGGCTAGTAGAATATTCAATATGTACTCAAAAATGTAAAAAATGTAAAGTTAAACAACCTCCATTCATCTCAACCTTGAACACAGACGCTCCCGAGTGCTAATGAAAACCTCACATTTCCTTTCATCAGCAAGGTTAATCGAAAGAGTCAGGAACACACACATAACCAAATCAAAATTAACGTGATAACTGCTGAGCCAATGCGAGTTGACAAAAGGCCAACCCCTGAACCAATAAACAGGAGCACAAATCAGGCTTACTCAAGCTTAGAAGCTTCAGACAGAGGTTGATAGGGGGATTGCCAGCATATTTTTAGCATGGCTTTTAATTGCCATTTTCACCTTTTCATGTCAGAGCGATTCAAAATAATAGGCTGACATGAACCCTGCCTTCCCCCGCTTTAGTCTCAGTGGACGAACCCTCCTCTATATGTCTCAAACTCTTTCAGAACACCGCTGCTTGCAACATCCCTGACAAAGTTCACTCGTTTCGCCCACGGTAGGCTGTGAATCCCGCGATGGACCCCAGAGGCCTCCCGCAAACATGACAGCCTCTGGGCTGCGTCGGCCCATGCTATTCTGCCTACATAACCTAATTGCCGTCTTCTGTCATCGAGCAGGAGAAATAATTGACCAGCAACAGAGGCAAAATGAAAGAAGCATTCCAAATTAAAATGCTGCCTGCTCCTATCTTAGTGAACAGGATAAGGGGCAGCGAGGTGTTGAACGTGAACAAGATTATTGCTCCTCAAAGCAAGGCCTGCTCCCAAGCATGAGAAAGCATTAGGAGAAATCACCAATGGTATTATATGTTTCAGAAACCTGCATTGATACACAAAAATAAAGCCTTGGAGAAACAGAAATAGAATTGAATGGTGAGTGGAATGATGTCCCAGAGTAACCCTGGAAAAACAAGGTATGTCTATAAAACCTGGAGAAAGAAATCTGTGTGCATTACTGTTCATCTCAATCGCAGTTTCACAGCAGGCATAGGACCCCTGGAAGTATGTGATTTGACATTTTTGACAACTTTTTAAGACAATTAATTGAGCTGTAAATGACATTATGTCACCAAGGTGAACGTGATTTCACCAATTACAACACCTTTGACCCTGGAACAGCATTCCAATCAACCAATCAAATGTGAGGCACAAGTTTAGGCTTACAACCAGAGTTAGGTCCAAATCATCATCATTTCACTCTAATTTTAGTGATAACTTATGGGAAGCATTAGGTTTAGGGTTAGTGCTACACTTTCAGACAGGAATGATGTTCTAGGATCAACATATTATGTTGATCCAAGAAAAAATTCATGGCAAAATGGCAAAATCACCATGTGACCAAGCAGAAAAATGAATGGCCATCAATGGAGAAATGTGCTTTTAAGGATAGTTTATTATGAATATATTAATACAATAAATAATAGATTTTTTTAATGTAAAAAAAAAAAAAAAAAAAAAAACTATTATATAAATATTATATGTTATGATGATGCAGTGATGTTGTACTGTATGTTTGTAGGCCAACCCACAAGTTAGCATCACACTGGTTCCCTTGAAAAATCCCAACATGATTTTTCCATTGGCTTTTGGATTATTGCAGAAAATAAGATCTGTAACCAACAAAAGTTAATGATTCTTACATGATTTGTTCATCGTGATCTTCACAACTGAACACAACTTTTATGAATTTTGAAGCCTAAATATAGTCGCCAGAAGTAAAAAGCTAAATGTAGGCTATAAACAACATCAAAGTTTCATGATTTCAACATCATTACCATTAAGTTAAGACAACTCTTTCAGTCTTTGTTTAAAAAATTGTTTGAAAGAGCATGATAATGAACACAATGACACTGCAATGCCTACAGTGATATCGTTCCTCAGTGTGTTTATTGTTATACTTGTGGTGTGGACTTTCTAATTCTCAGAATTAGAATTATTTATTAGAACTTTATAGTTAGCTATCATACTTGTGTGAACATGCCTTAATACAACAGTTAAAAAAAATAAGAGCTAATATTTAGGAACTTAAATTTTAGACATTGCCAGTTCCTTTTGGAATCTGTCGGCACAATGAAAATAGTTCCAAACAAAACCTTTTCAACACATAGTGGTGTTTCATCTCAAAATGATTTGGTGTTTTTGAATGATTCGGTTAGAATGAATGATTCAATGACTTATACATAACTGATCTCATTTTGAAGACTGCACACTGCAGAGTTAGCATTTGTCGGCCACATATGTCATTGTTTGATACAGTCTTGATGACTTATATGGCCAATAAATGTGACTAGCCTTTGAAATGAGATACAGCCTCAGTCACTTGTTTTGTAGCTGAAAGAATGAGCAATTTTGAACAAATTGGTTGAATGAATAATTCAATGACTCACTCATAATACAGTCTCTACTGGTGCCACCTACTGGTGTAATGTAATCCTGCAGAAAGATTCACTGATAAATCCTCTACCACTAAAGAACAGACTGACAGTCCATCCAAAAAAAACAAAAACAAAACAAACAAACAAACAAACAAACAAAAAATAACAGCAGAACCTCGGGCCTCTAGGGAAAGGATCACATAAGAAGAACCTGGATCTAAATCGCTGGCTTCTGAGATTTTCAAAAAAAGAAAGATAAACTTTTTTTGTCATCTGGCATCTGCTGTTGAAAATGCACAATCTCTTTGACAGTACTTGTGGATCCAAACTAAAGTGTACCAGTTGCTATACTGGCTGTGCTGCCATGAATTATAAGTGTAAAATTTGCACAGAGCTTTAGAGAACAGAAGGTAACATCAAACAAATGAGTGTGAAGAGAGTAAGTGAAAAAAAAAAAAAACATTTAAGATATATTACCACTAACATCTCAAAGCCATCAAAGGAACCGTTTATCATTTCCAAAGATCCAATTTCTCCATTTGACTGAAAATAAATAAATAAATTAGCAAAAGCAATCATATGAATTTATTTTTTATTTTATTTTATTTATTTTTTTTGCACATCCTTGTGTGGATCCCTTTGCATTCATTTTTGGGGCACAATAGCTGCCATTTCGAGTCCATTTTCAGAATAATTCATCCATCTTTGAATGATCAGGGGCCAGATCATCAGATGCTTTGTGATGAAACAATGAACCTGATATTAATCTCAGTCTAGACAATGACATAAGCTCCATGCAGAATAATATATGGAAGATCAGAAAATAAGTCTCTCTAATGTCGTATTCTTTGTTTTACAATGGCACATTTACAAGTCTGTGCACCTGTTTATGCATGTCAAATCTATCTCATTTTCCTAACTGCCATTATGCATCAGGAGGTTAAAATATACAGAATATTTGTGGCCTGGCCATCCATTTCAACAGACCATGATATTTCCCTACTAAATGTCACAACGATAATTCTGTGATTTTGTGTCACGCTAATTCAGAGCCTCAAGCATGGGTGTACTCTAAAAAACTGCTACCACTTAAGTACACAGTCTCACATTTTAGATATGAATTTTATCTTAATAAAATAAAATAAATGGGGGCAAGAAGTGAGGTGAAGTCATCATTCACAAGTGGTCTGGGCATGCCGTCCCATTCCTAAAGCATTCGCTTTGAGAATCTTAGATAAGAAATGGACATACTTCATGGTGGATTTATGGTCTAAGGATGAAGCACAATAGGCACCTACTAGCAATTTTCACATTTGTTCTCCTCCTGGCTACACACTCCTATTGTGTGACTGTACGTGGGCCGGTTGTTGAAGAGATGATGTGACAATCACTGGAGGATAAGTGTTTTTCCATCACAATACTGAGATTAATGGAGCTATTTTGCTTTTTCAATGTGCATTGTGAAAAGTATACATGTGTTTAAAGGGCCCTGCATGTACATTTATACAGTATAACCCTTGTTATTTGGTTACATGGACTTGTGCTTAGCACACAAGACAAACTGCAAAATAATTTTGATGGTCTCTTGCTTTTTAATTTTACTCATGAGAGAAAAACACAAGATCATTTAAAGTATCTCTTTTATACTCTTTGTATATCTCTGTTGGAAACATCTAAAATAAATGATACTATATGAATCATAATTCACATTATTTATGTTTAAAAGATTAATATGCATATTTAAAGTGCTTTTCCATTTGCATACCTTATGGTTCCATACCATACATAAAGGTTTGCAGCACATGAGCAAATTGAATTTCATGTACTGCTCATTTTTCAACGAACAGAGTCAGCATGAATCAGCCATGTTTCATAGACTGGGTTCTAATCCAGCCTTTACAACTCTGCTTCTATTTCTAGCTCCAAGCTAGTTGGGTGGTAAAATAGTGTTAAAAGACTTGCGAATACAAAGATTCTAAGTTCAAACCCCAGAACGGCTGATTCATTCACTGGAGAGTGAACAAGGCACTTAACCCTAGGTCTCTCCAAAGGGACTGTCCTGCAGAAAGCACTGCTAAATCATGATAAACGCGCACATCCCAAGGCCTTTTTTTTTTCTTTTTTTGGCTCAGGCATCAGAGGAACGGACAGACAGTGTTTTGGTAGGTTGTAAACAAACATGACTCACATGTGGCTCATGTCGTATAGGGGAAGAACAACAACTATATACTTAGTTCTGCTTCAGTCGTTTATAGCATCTCTTAACATCGTCTTATATTTATGTGAATACCTACTGAACAGTCAAACAATGAGTCATGGCTGCCTACTTATATCTTATAGCTGAACTTTCTGGGAAATTAGGTATATATCATGTCTACACTACTCTGACTTAAAAGTGCTGTGAAATTGCACAAGCAAAAAACGAGCTGACATTCACTCAAAATAACTTTTCCCCCCTCTTCATTTCAGTCAGCACACTGTGCATTTTGAGTTCTGATAGCTACAGAAATCACTAAAACTACTCCTATTACTCAGCTCTCTCCTCATATGAATGTACCAAAACAAAGATGTGCCATAATATATTTATTGCCATAGAACACAAATCGAAAGCAGACCAGATTAGTTGCAGACCAGATTTCTGCAGTATGTTGATTTCGAATATGAAGTTTAGTGGCACTACACACACACACACATACACATACACACACACATTTCAAAGGACAGATAAGGAAACTTAGGTAATATAGAGAGAGCAATAGAGACAGAGGGAGTTCTAGAGTTCTAATGGAAGTCTATTAATTGCCTGCATTAGACTCTAATTTATGCATGAAAAATGTTGGTAGTGGAATGTAAATGCAGATGGGTAATGGACTCATACGGATGCCCTGGTTCTTCTTCTCCCCATTAACCTAAATGCCTATAGGTTGTTTTATGTAGCCTACAGTTTACATCTTGTACAGAAAAAGGGGGTTTGTGCTGTTTGTATGCAAAACAATTAACTTCCATTCCATTCATCTGATGTCGTTTGCTATGCCTATTGCACTTGGTCTATTATATAGCTATATTAGACTCGAAATGAAAAGGGTAGATGTGAAGCCATCATGCAGAAATAATATTATACTTTATGGGAACAATAATACCGGTCCAAAAGAGCATAACAATGAGCTGCAAATTACTTTCTAAAATCACTTAATAATTTAGCAAAAAGCATTGCAATATTATCTTCACTGCCAATGTTTCTCCTTACGAATGAATCAAGTAAATAATGAATGACTTTTGAAAGCATCACAGATGTTCTCATGATGTCAGATGAGTCACACAGAGATACATAGACAGTAAAACAGTTAGAAAGACAGACAGAAAGACAGATAGACAGACAGACAGACAGATAGATAGACAGACTGACTGATTTGTAATGTTCTACACACACACACACACACACACAAAATCATCATACAAGATAAATTAATTAAAGGGTATGAAAGGGAAAGTGCATTACATTTGTAGTACCATTTTTTATTGAAAGAAGGGGGAATGTTTATATATATATTATATATAAAACCCTCAAATCCTGCTGGAGGCACATGAAAAAGTAGAGGTAAAAATCAAAGCTTTCTATGAATGCAATGTCCATGTGTCTGGGCTATTCAGCTGCTGTAATGGTGGACACTGGCCTCTGATTTCCCTGGGGTATGAAAGCTATCATATCATTCAAGCTTTCCTTTCAAGTTTGTATTCCAGTTCTGATGGGCAACCCGGAACAGAGACACATTTGATGTTGACATTCAAAGCTTCTCAGAACTGAAATTTTTCACTGTTTACTGGTATGTTGAAACATGGTGTTATGAATTATTCTTTTCACAACACTTTGTAAAGACAGATAATGGATGTTGCATTTAGCCACCATTTCAGCTATTTTGCAAGTATGTCATAATTAAAGATAGAGATGTGACATTTTACAAAAGACTTTCACTGATGAATGCCCACACACACTGTGCAAAAGGTTGCATCTACAAAATTAATTTCATAGCTATACCGAACAACTTGTAATATTCTGCACACAGTCTAAAAGACTTTCAGAGGGGGTTGAATTTGTAAAAGGATTATTTTTCTGCGTATCTTATACTTACATTAAAATACTGCATTTGAACATAATCAAAATTAAATTTAGGGAAGTCAAACCACAAACTACCGCTGGACTAAAAACAAACAAACAATTCAGCAGAAGTGTGTGTGTGTTTTTGAGAATGTAAAAATGCAAAGTTTTCTGTGATGGGTAGGTTTAAGGGTTGGGTTTAGGGGATAAAATATACAGTTTGTAAAGTATAAAAGTCAAAATGTCTATGGAACGTCCCCATAAAACATGAAAACCCAACCGACTCAGCAAAACAGGAGGCATTTCCCAACATTTCCCAAAACTGGCAAGACTTAATTGATTCCATTTACATTTGTTGAACTTTCTGAAGAGGAAAAGACTCTTTGATATTCATACTTACATCTGGGACAAATCACTGACAAGACGCTTAATAAAATGAACTGTTTAAACCTTTACAAGATTCGTTTGACTTGATGCATTTCCATTTTAATAAAGCTGTCATGCTCTGCGTTATACAAGAGATACTGTTTTTAAAGGCACCCAGAGAGCAAACCATTTACATCACAGCTAGCATATTAAAGAGGTCAATGCAATTAATCGGCTGGTCAATGTAACATCAAGCAACAGAACAAGTGTGTGTGTTTTCCATTTGACACAGCTGTCAAGCCTTGCAGAGGCAATATGTTACTGCATTGGGAGTTAGAAATCAATACAGTCATGGCTTCATGTTGCATATGTTGTCCATATGGAAGTTATAGACATTAAAAATGATTTACACATGATAGATGACCCTACGGGACATATAAAAGCTATTTTTGTTATGTCACCTGTTTATGAAACCATCTGTTACTGAGAATAATTAGGAATGTATATATGTTAGTGGGTGGCATTTATGAGTGTGAACGTTAAGTTAATTATCAGACAAAACATTATTACAAATATATTTCTGCAAAATAATACCAAATGTGTATACAATTTAAAGAGTTTGATAGTTTAAAAAAAAAAAAAAACATTTTTTTTTTTAAACTATCAAACTCTTTAAATTGTATACACATTTGGTATCATTTTATATTATATTATATATATATATATATATATATATATATATATATATATATATATATATATATATATATATATATATATATATATATATATATATATATAATAAATGTATGTACTGATCAGACACTAAATGTACTGATTAGACTTTATATGCCACAAACAAGCAGTAAGCACATGTGTGGAAATTCAATAATGCCTCCCCTTGAAGCATTAATAAAATGAACAACCATTCACATTAAAGCTATGTTTGGACGATAAAGATGTTATGGTCCTTAAATTGAAAATACATAAAAAGACAAATGCTCACACTTCCAAAAACCCACTCCATGCTCCATAAAATTGCTTTTTGCACATGAAATGTATGTGAAACATCCACTAGCCTTAAAGCCACAGCAATCAACATGTTCATTTTCCAACACAAAGCATATTTAGCTGAACTCAGACACTCACAATCAGTGGCAATCCGAATAATATCTTTGACCTTATCTGAAAATTAGAAAGCCAAACATGATGAGGACTGGTGACTGGCATTTGGACTTAATAAATTGTTTTGAACTTAATGGTCAGGGACTTGTTTAATATCAAGCTTTGGAATATTGTTAAGGGAGTAATAAAGCCTTGAGTGAACCTGGCTTACAATTGGTTCATTGTAAGCATAATAGGACGTTTAGGCCATTTACACTGTCTGTAAAAGAGCAAATTGCAGCAGCTGTTTCCATGGTATTTTCTTTCTTTTTTTTTTTTTACAGAAGTACTGCGATGTCTTCATCAGCTTAACTCTTCCACCCATCTTCTGAGCGCACATTTTCCCCAGCGAGTTATGTGTCATGTTCCCCTGTAATACTGATTAATTGCTCGTTTCTAGCAGTGACTTGATAGTGTCTTGCCAAAAAATTCAATTATGAAGCACTTCTGTTGTCACGCAACTGGCAATCCAATGGTATTATTACAACACAATCAGCGCACTGACATATTGTAAATGGCAAATAATATGGGACATGTGCTGAAGTAATAACCTTGAAAGAGTGACGGATGGTAGTTGGGTTTTATGCTAATGACTGCATTATTGTTATTTTGTGTGCAGAGACAGATGGATTGAAATGGCTTTAACTTCAAAGGAGTGTTGCTGAGCCAAAGCAAAGCCTGAATACTGACAGGGGATGCTGCTGTGGCAAAAAAAAAAAAAAAGGGATGTCATGTTAATGGTGCTTTTGCTCTTGGATCACATTAAAAATTGAAAATTGCATCTAGTCTTTTTGTAACAAACTTCTCTGATACAGGGATATGATTTCACAAGTTATAAAGTCTTTTAAATAGACAACGTTTTATCTAGAATACGCTACCAAAAAATGAAAAAATAAATAAATAAAATAATAATTATTATTTACTCACTCTCACACAGCAAAATCTCCAGAGTTAAATCATCTCTGTTCAGAGTACATATGGTCCCTCTCTAAATAGTGTTAAAATAACACTGAAGCAGAGTTAAAGTTAATGAGATAATTAAACAATTATGATTGTGCATTAGTGATGAACACCTGCTGTTAACAAGCAGAATCACTGAAGAAAAGAGAAACACATGAACTACAACTGACTTCAGTCACAGCCTTATTAATTGCAGGTTACATTGTTACGCCAGTAGGTGTCTGTCTGTATGAATGAGTCAACGAATTGTTCATTTGTCTAATTCACTCAAACAACTTATTAATTCAGTAACTAAACAACTGACTGTCTTGTGACATTAAATGAGTCAGTCATTTGATTCGTTAAATGCTTATTCACTTAGGAACAAAATAAATTATTTTAGGAGTGAGTCATTGAATCATTCATTCAACTGATTTGTTTAAAATGTGCATTCATTCAGAAACAAAATGAAACAAGTGGCTATCTGAATCACTGGATTATTCACTGAATGATTTGTTCAACAACACTGAATCATTCAGGAACAAAACACCATTGTGTTGCTCTGTGTCACAGTTCTGCTGTGGCTTTGTTTGGAACTTTGGTAAAAATTATTATTGTTATTATTATTATTATTATTATTATTATTTTAGCTCAAAGAAAATGTTTGCATACGTATTCACTTCCTTCAAGTATAATTCAGTAGATGCACCCCTGGCAACAATTACAAATTTGAGTCTGCATAGATAGTTCTCTTGTCAGCTTTGCAAATCTGGCCATTTTGATTTTCCCCAAAATTATTAAAGCTCAGCCAGGTCGCATGGAGATTGCGAGTGGACAGCCATTTTGCTCACAAAAGACCGTAAAAAAGGCTTCAGAGCCTCAGCAGGCTTTAGAGATTCCCAGTCCACATGCCTTCTGGCAAACTGTAGCTGAGATGTGATGACATTTTTTTAACACATTTTCTCTCCTTTACAGCTGTGACCGATGAAACACCCGGGTAACAGTTGAAACCCCTTCAACTCACATGAGTGATCACCTTATCCAGCTAACAGGGAACATTCTCAGAGCATTGGCAAACGTTCTGGCAAGGTTCTTTCAAAGTAATGAGCAAACGTTCTTCCAGTAATGTTAATAGAATGTTTGTTCAAAGTTATCTAGTCTTTAATAATGGTCTCAAAATGTTAGCACAAAAACATGGAACCTTCTTTTTTTAACGTTTTAGTTGGATATTCGTCTATTTTTTATTTATTTTTTTTTTTTATATTACTTGTTTAAGAACATTTAAGAACATTTTGAATGTTCAGGGAACATTCAGAATTTACATTTTCATAACTTAATGGGAACATTAGCAAACAGTCTTAGAGTTTTTTTTTTTTTTTTTTCTTGTTAGCTGGGTAGCTATTTCTGTTGATTTCATAATACTTATGAAATGTGTTACTTAACATTAATAATTCATTATTTGTTTTTCCTTTGGAAAAAAAAGCCAAATTAAGTCTACTGTGATTCATTGCTTTGCAACAACAAAACATGCCAAGGGGGTGAATAAATTCAGTAACAGTAACAAATATTCTATGTCTTTATGACATTTACAGTGAGTTACAGAGTCTATGACAGTAGGAAAGATTACAATAGATTTGCTATGACATTACTGACCATTCTAATTCACTGTATGGGACAAGAAACTGTAAAGAATGTGAAAAATATGGTCACATATAGTAACTTATGTAAGGTAAATGACACTCCGAGCTCTCTACTAATTAATAAATTGAGTAATCTCCCATCAAAGGGCTAAAACTTAATTAATCACGCTTGCCTGCAGTATGTAGACAAATGACTACAATTGGGATATGATCAGGAAATGGCAGAAGTCACGGAGGTACTCCTGAATCATCCAAGTATGAACAATTAATATTCTGTACGCTTCAGATATGCTGGGCCTGCAAAATGGGAGAGAATTACAATAGAATTAGAACTTAAGTGCAGTATTCACTAGAGTGTCAATGAATATTCAAGTCTTCTTTTATGGGCATGAGATAATCCTCTTGTTAACTGTCCTTTAGATTAAAATGTCCTATGAATCATTCTTTCTTAAACATGAGTTTCTAAATATTCATTAAAAAAAAACGCTTTATCATGCATGTATAGTAGTAACTCACTTAAAGGAACACTCTCTCATCTACTCACCCTTATGTTGTTCCCAACTTGTCTCTGGCAAAATGTACAAACTACTCTTTTAGACAGCTTAGGCAGTTTAGTAGAAGAATTTCATTTTATGAGTGAACTATTCCTTATATAATACACATTATGGCACTCTGACATTTGCTGACACTGCAAATCTTACTCTAAAGATCATCTTAACAATGGAATAATAAATAAATTAAGTAGCTTGTTATCCTTAATTTTAGCTGCTCTGAGTCATGGTTCATTTCATGCCATGTTTTTTTTTTTTTTTCTTTCTTTTTTCTTTTTTTTTTTTTTTTTTGTGAATAGCAAGCTCAAAATGCAGTTGTGAAGCTCCAATCTTGTTTCTTTGCTTGCACTCCAGCTTAGCTGACTTCTGACTCCAATTAGCTTTTGAAGAAGAATTTAGCCTTGGGATTCGCTTTATTTATTTATTAATTTATTTATTCTTTCTGTCCTGCACTGTGAATATGTTCACTAAAGACATGAAAACAAACATTGTGTGTGTCATTTGTTTAGGCACACTGTGTTTATTTAACTTGGTTAAAGATAACACTTTAGGACCAATTTATGCAGACAGATTATGTATGTATGTATGTAATGTTTAAAGTCTTGGAAATTACATTAATTAAATTAATTTAAAAAAAATGGTGTACACAATTAAAAAAATATATATTTAGCTTAATTTAACTTTATTTTACACATATGTCTTAATTAATTACATAACTTTTGAAAAACATTTCTTCTTGGATAACACTTTTAAAAAAACATGCAGTAAACTATGTACGTGACACTAATATTGTACTTTGTGCTTCAAGAAACCCAGCCAGTATCATTTCAGTCCATCACAACACCAATTAAATGAAATTATACTATATATCTTGATTAGAGTTTTCAATTAAACACATTAAGTTAATGTGATTAATTAATTACCAACATAAATTCCATAATAAAGGCATCTTCTTCTGTTGGAGCAATTCACTGTGAGTCACCAAACCACACTGAGAGCAATTTTAAAGCTCTTCTCAGCAAACACTGACATATGTAGCCTCATCAATTAATCCTGTGTGAATTGATTGACAGACTTAATATTAATGCTATACTCCAGCTGTCAGTCACAACTTTTACTTCAGAGATAAAGCACTCCCAGTAAAGCCTCCTAGTAATCCAAATAGTCCAAATGGTCTTGCTGTCTCATCCAAAAACTGAATTAGAGACTCAGAGGGCAGCACTAGTCCTGTCTGATCCCCGATCGGTGAGACGGGTCTCAAATCATACATGCCAAAGACCACGTCCACCTCCCGCTCTCGCTGCAAGAAGCGAACAAAAGATTAGCGGGTCCTGCAGCAGCACAAATATTCCCCTCCACGGGGTCCCTGGAGGCCCCGGAAAGACCTGGCTCAGCGGAACCCCTGACAGGTTGAAGCAGAGAGAGGGGAGCCAGCTAATCAGCATCCAGGAGAAGAGCTCTGAGGCTGGGTCACGCAGGCCACATCTCCTTCCTATCCTTTTCCAGCACAGTCTAGTGGGCCATTAGCAGTGCTCTTTATCTGGTACTCATCCGGTCACTGACACGGTGAGCTCAAGCTCTGGCAGCAGAGTCGACGGTTTATTTGAAGCTGTTGATTTCTCAGGTTTATACGTGCAAGGTATTTTAGCTGCGTTTCCAAGGGATGTTTAATGATTCATTCTTGTTAATCCATCCAACAGACAACATGAGTCCTGTAATGTTGCATAATTAGCATAATGAGGCATAATTAAGCCTTGAAAAAAAAACTATTGACAACCTTATAATAAACACAGATTTTATGACAAATGGGACTTAGAGACACAAACAGGTGACTTATTAGCATATATAACAAAAATGCAGGTTGCAAGTGACAAGGGAACAACAAATGTAGATTAAATGTGCACATAACAAGCATTATGTCAGAGAGCTTAAGTGGCACGGGGAAACGAACTGAACATAAGTGTTTTCCAGAGAATTGGCAATACGTTTCTGTTATGTGGTGCCATGACCCGGGATATATTGTATAGTATATATGGAAGTATCGGTAACACTTTATGTCAGTGCCCTTGTTACAGATGTTACATGTAGTTAGTTACTAATAACTATTATGCACCCTAAACCAATGCATTATATGCCAATGTATTATAACCCTAATCCTAACCCTACAAGTAAGTACATGTAGTTAATTAATTATTAAATGTGTATTTACACTGTAACATGGACACCTTAAAATAAAGTGCATAATATGATACAATTACAGCGTTATTGGAAATGACACACAATTAAAAAAAGATATTTAGCTTAATTTCTCTTTGTTTTACACATAATATGTCTCTTAATTCATATCAAGCATACTCTTAAAAGGTTAGTTCACCCAAAATTGAAAATTCTGTCATTTATTACTCACCCTCATGTCGTTCTACACTCGTAAGACCTTCGTTCATCTTCAGAACACAAATTAAGATATTTTTGATAAAATCCGATTATCAAACTGCCAAAGCTACGTTAACACATATGTGACCAGTCACGGAAAGTAGGGACACAAGTCGGTTCTGGGGCATTTTGAGTTATTCACAGATTCTGAAAGTGTAGTCTGCAAGTTTTCCAACGATGTATAACACATGAAAATCGTCTCGGTTACGTATGTAACCCTCGTTCCCTGAAGGAGGGAACGGAGACGTACGTCAGTAGTGACCGACGAATTGGGATATCGCTTAGAGAGCCCTATCATCTTCGTGTAAACTAAAACAAGCCAATGGAATTGGCGTGCGATATTTGCATAATGCGCACCGCCCCCGTCAGGTGTATATAAATAGGAAGCAGATGCAATCGCACTCTGTTTTTCGCTGAGGAGACAACTGGTGTCCGCGCTACAGCGAGGGTACAGAAACTGTGGCGACGGGACGTACGTCTCCGTTCCCTCCTTCAGGGAACGAGGGTTACATACGTAACCGAGACGTTCCCTTTCAGTCGGTCACGTTCGACGTACGTCAGTAGTGACCGACGAATTGGGATCCCAACTAAAGCGCCACAGTTACGAAACCCCTTCCAGTGCCCAGCACAAGCTCAGCCGCCCATAGCACCGGCTGGCGGTGAAGGGGGCGAGCTTACACCGAGAGAGTCTACTGCTGTCTAACCACTACCCACTAAGTAAACTAGACACACTGGGGAAGCGAACCCGTAAGGGACGCTGCGGAGACCACTACCTACCCAATGGGGGAGGAGTTTGCGTGGGAAATACACACATGGACTGGCCCGGGGGGGCAGTACGCATATGGAGTCCCTGGGATGGCTCCACCTGGTTAGGGGGAGACTCATCTGACAGGTGACAGCAGAGCTGGCTCTGCTAAGGGAAAGACACAGACTCGGCCCGTAGGGAGTGTTAAACCGTGGAAAATACACATATGGGACCGCTCACGTAGAGGGGTCACGGCATATGGGCCCCAGCCGACAGACAGCGTCAGCGACGGATGTAGGCCTGGCACCAGACACTCCGCAATGTCCGAGCCGAAGGGGGAGGCGGAGGAACTCGACAGGGTTCGCCACGCGGGGAACACGACTGGAGTGAAAGTATGCACGTATCCGGCCAGTGGCGGGAATGGCATTGCAAGCCGACACTTACCGACTAGTGGATGCGAGTACACGTGAGGATACCGGCTCTACACGTAGGCTATAAAACCTAGCGAACGTGTTTGGTGTCGCCCAGCCCGCAGCTCTACAGATATCTGTCAGCGAGGCGCCATGAGCCAGCGCCCAGGAAGAGGCCACCCCTCTGGTGGAATGGGCTCTCAACCCGAGCGGGCAAGGCACGCCCTGGGATTCGTACGCCAAGGCGATGGCATCCACTATCCAGTGGGCCATCCTCTGCTTGGAGACAGCCTTTCCCTTCTGCTGGCCTCCGTAACAGATGAAGAGCTGATCTGAGGTCCTGAAGCTTCGCGTTCTGTCCACGTAAACGCGCAGAGCGCGGACGGGACAGAGCAAAGCTAGGGCTGGGTCTGCCTCCTCCGAGGGCAGCGCTTGCAGGTTCACTACCTGATCTCTGAAGGGAGTGGTAGGAACCTTGGGCACGTATCCAGGCCGGGGTCTCAGGATGACGTGAGAATCACCGGGCCCGAATTCTAAGCACGTTTCGTCGACCGAAAATGCATGCATTATCAGATCGTGTTTCCCCAGGGACTTACCCACAACTGCATGGTGATGTGCGGCAATAGCGGCAACATACACCTTGAGGGTGGAGGGAGACAGCCTTCGCTCCAACCCATCTTGCAGAAAGGAAAGCACGGATCCGACCGAACATGATCGGGGGTCCTCTCGGCGAGAGGCGCACCATTCGACGAACAGGTTCCACTTCAACGCATAGAGATTTCTAGTGGAAGGAGCTCTAGCGGAAGTGAAGGTGTCTACAACCGCTTGCGGGAGATCACTCAGAACCTCCGCATCCCGTCCAGGGACCACACGTGGAGGTTCCATAGATCGGGACGCGGGTGCCACAGGGTGCCCCGTCTCTGAGTCAGGAGGTCCTTCCTCAGAGGAATCGGCCAGGGAGGGGCTGTCGCGAGGAGGATGAGGTCTGAGAACCAGGTCCGAGTGGGCCAGTACGGAGCCACTAACAGAACCTGCTCCCCGTCCTCCCTGACCTTGCACAGGAGTTGTGCGAGAAGGCTCACTGGGGGAAACGCATATTTGCGCAGACCCGGGGGCCAGCTGTGTGCCAGGGCATCCGTGCCGAGCGTGCCGCCGGTCAGGGAATAAAACCACTGGCAGTGGGCAGTTTCTGGGGAGGCAAACAGGTCTACCTGAGCCTCGCCGAAATGCTGCCAAATCAGCTGAACCGCCTGGGGGTGGAGCCGCCACTCGCCCGCAAGTGGAGGCTGCCGTGACAGCTCGTCGGCTGCACGGTTGAGCACACCTGGGACATGAGTGGCCCGAAGGGACCTCAGATACTTCTGACTCCACAACAAGAGATGGCGGGCGAGTTGCGACATGCGACGGGAGCGTAGACCACCCTGACGGTTGATGTACGCAACGGCCGCAGTGCTGTCTGAGCGGACTAGAACGTGCTTGCCTGACAACAGCTTCTTGAAGCGGGCCAACGCAAGACGTACCGCTAGCAACTCGAGGCAATTGATATGCCAATGCAACTGAGGCCCCGTCCAAAGACCTGCCACTGCATGCCCGTTGTACGTGGCCCCCCATCCCGTGGCAGAGGCATCTGTGGAGACCACAGCATGCCTGGACACTTGTTCGAGGGGTACTCCAGCCCGCAGGAACGAAGGGTCCGACCACCGGACAAGGGTGCGACGGCAGCTCGGTGTCACGGGGACACGGAGCGTGCCGCACTGCCACGCCCATCTCGGGACCCGGCCGCGGAGCCAGTGTTGAAGCGGTCTCATATGAAGCAATCCGAGCGGCGTGACCGCGGCTGCAGATGCCATTTGCCCCAGGAGCCTCTGAAAATCTTTCAGTGGAGCCGCTGTCCTGCGCTTGAGCGAACTCAGGCAGTTCAACACCGACTGGACGCGCGCCTCGGTGAGACGCGCAGTCCGTGCAACCGAGTCTAGCTCGAGACCGAGATAAGAGATCCTCTGCCCGGGGGCGAGTTTGCTCTTATCCCAGTTGACCCGAAGACCCAACCGGCTGAGGTGAGCTAAAACCATGTCCCTGTGTTCGCACAACTGCTCTCGCGAGCTGGCCAGGATCAGCCAGTCGTCGAGATAGTTGAGAATACGAACGCCCTGTTCCTTGAGGGGAACAATGGCCGCCTCCGCAACCTTCGTAAAGACGCGGGGTGACAGGGCCAGCCCGAAGGGTAGGACTTTGTACTGATATGCCCGACCCTCGAACGCAAACCGGAGGAAGGGTCTGTGTCGAGGCAGAATCGAGACATGAAAGTACGCGTCCTTCAGGTCTATTGCTGCAAACCAATCCCGGGGACGGATGCATTCGAAAATGCGCTTCTGTGTGAGCATCTTGAACGGCATCTTGTGAAGGTACCGGTTCAGGACGCGCAGATCCAGGATTGGCCGTAGCCCACCGCCCTTTTTCGGTACAATGAAGTAGCGGCTGTAGAACCCCGACTTCATATCGGCTGGAGGGACCGGCTCGATTGCATCCTTCGCCAGCAGGACAGCAATCTCCGCCCGGAGAACAGGTGCACTGTCCAACGACACCTGAGTGAAGTGGACACCCCTGAAAACCTGGGGACGCCGGGCGAACTGAATCGCATAGCCGAGTCTGACAGTGCGAATGAGCCAGCGGGACGGGCTGGGAAGCGTGATCCACGCCTCCAGACTCCGAGCCAGCGGGACCAAAGGCACCACAGACGCACCGGGGGTGGGGCAGCAAGGCAGAGAGGGACCCGACTCGGACGGCATGGGAGCGGCCCGGAGTGAGGTTGGACTCTGCGAGGCAGCAGTGCGAATGGGAGACGGCGCACGGGACGCGGTCTGCGCCATCACACTGCCGCCTACTGGCGGAATGGGAGGGGGTTGCGAGTGGCGAGGCGGGGCCTGGCACACTGGCGAACGCGCCCTCTTGTGACCTGGAGTTTGAGGAAACTGCTCTTTTTGTGGCAAAGTGGGTACCGCTGGACTCCGGAGAGCCAGCGGCGGTAGATGGACAGCCGCCACAAAATCCCCCCGGCCCTCCTCCGGGGGTGGGAGAGCAGATGGAATACTCTCCCAAAGGGCAGGAACCTTCCGCTCCAGGTCGCCCGTCTCAGGGCCGAGTTTTCCCCGACCGCTTGCCACCTGGCTGGGCACCACGTCTGCGACCGGCACCCTGCTGTTTGGCTGGTGTAGGCTGCTGCTTTGCCAACTTAGCAGGGGCGGAGGAAGACGCAGGCGGGCGCCCTCTGCGACGAGCGGGCTGAGGCTGAGCCACGGGCGGCTGGGTGGAGGCAGCAGCGGACCGCCGTGGCATGACATGTCTGATAGCCTCAGCCTGCTTCTGTGCAGCGGAGAACTGTTGGGCACAGCTCTCCACCGCGTCGCCGAAAAGGCCGACCGGAGACACAGGGGAATCCAGGAACCGATTTTTGTCGGTCTCCCTCATGTCTGCCAAGGTCAGCCAGAGGTGGCGTTGCTGGGCTACCAGAGTAGACATCGCCTGGCCAATAGAACGCGCTGTCACCTTCGTTGCCCGGAGGGCAAGGTCAGTGGCAGCGCGCAGCTCCCCAAGCAGCTGTTGGTCAGGACCTTCCTGGGGCATCTGCGACAGCGCTTTTGCCTGATAGACCTGCAAAAGGGCCATCACGTGCAGGGCAGAGGCAGCCTGTCCACAGGCACTGTAAGCTTTCTCAGTCAGACCGGCTGAGAATTCACAGGCCTGGGACGGGAGACGCGGCTCACCGCGCCAGCCAGTGGCCGTTGGACACAACTGCGTCGCAACAGACCGCTCGACTGGCGGGATCCTCGCGTACCCCCTGGCTAGCCCGCCGTCCAGGGAGGTGAAGGCGGACGAGGGACCAGGCCCTGTACGAGCCCCATGCGGAGCTTGCCAAGACCTGGTCACCTCATCGTGTACTTCCGGGAAGAAAGGCATTGGGGCGGGACGCTGGATTTGACCAGCGCGACCCCCCCCCCCCCAAGTACCAATCGTCCAACCGAGATGGGCCGGGACAGGGTGGAGGGTTCCACTCAAGCCTGACGCACAAGGCGGCCCGGGAGAGCACAGCCGTGAGCTCGGGATCCGACTCGGGCAACGCTACCGTCACGGGCGGCAGCGCGTCCGAATCCTCCCCCGAGGACTCAGGCTCACCTTCCGATGCAGCGATCGACATCCGATCCGCCGCCGGCACACCAAAGGTAACGGCTGGACAGTCCGTAGAGGGCCCAGCGGAAACCAATGGTGGCACGATGGGTTGCGGTGCTGATGAGGCGGCAGGGGCCCGAGGAGCGTTTCCGCTCGGCGGGGAAGCCCTGACCGTAATCCTCAGGTCACCCTTCCTATACAGCGCCGTACCGTCATTCCGGTTCCCAGGGCCGGAAAAAACGGTCGTACGCAGCATAGGAGAGGGGACCCCCGCTTCCTGACACACCGAGGAACCGGCCCAAATCGCTACACACGCACACACTCTTTGTGTTGCTGTGAAAACAGCAGTTTTCGAGCTTATAGCTCAGCTCCTCGGAGACTCGCGACCTCGCTGAACGTGCCCTTTCACCAGCACTGAAAGCTCGCTGTAAATCCTCTTCTGAGGCAATGTTTTAGAATAAAACAAACGAAGAAAGGAGTCTTCTAAAACAGGACACCAGTGAATGGCTCCGAAGCGAAAGACAGAGTGCGATTGCATCTGCTTCCTATTTATATACACCTGACGGGGGCGGTGCGCATTATGCAAATATCGCACGCCAATTCCATTGGCTTGTTTTAGTTTACACGAAGATGATAGGGCTCTCTAAGCGATATCCCAATTCGTCGGTCACTACTGACGTACGTCGAACGTGACCGACTGAAAGGGAACTGATAATATTTGGAGAAGTTGTGGCCATTTGAAGGTAGGCACTCAAAAAAGCTCAAAGGGCAGAAATTGACCTGAAGATTTTGCAGTTCTCGCCTGTTCTCACCTACTGGGAGTGACAATAGGGCTCATTTACATCTCATTTAGATAGCAACGACAGACGCAACGGGAAAATCGGATCGCATACTATTAATAATAAAGGATAATGTGCATTGTAAATGTCAGTAATTTATCTTTTTTGACATTAGAACTTTTTGAACAGGATTCCGTGATAACCGTATAGTCCTGGTTTAGACCTCAGTTAGTGGTTAGACCTGGTTTGAGTCAAAGGATTAAAAAAATCCTGTACATTAAACTCTTCAATACTTTTACTTTTGACTTATAACGCACATTTTATGGCTATGGATACTTTATACTTTTACTTACGTAGGAATTTAATCTGATACATATACTATTACATTAGTAAATCCTTGTTAAGAAGTAGTAACTGGCTAAAATTATTAGCGTCACATTCAATTCAAGAATAGTAAGGTTTACATGAGCTAAGTCATTCACACAAGTCAATTCAAGCAGTTGAAGCGTTATTCAAATTAACATGCTAACATTACCATCTAAAAGCCCATTATAGTAATGGGGGTTTTTGGCAAGTGATACGATGCTAACGATTACAATTAAAACTGAGCTAGCTAATAACAATAGACACATGAGATAATGTGTAGCCTACGTGTTCTTAGAATGAACACAAAACGACAAACTTTGATGTTTATGGAAACTCACCCCATAAGAAACAGAAAAAGATCTCGTTGTCTCCAATGAAATAAGTTGTTCGGGCACACTTTCTCTTTGTCACTATCTCTGAAGTTTGCACTATGCATCTGTTTGCCTCTAAATGTCCAATAATTCACATGTCCTGCCACTCTTTTTCTGCAGCTAAAGAATCCAGCTGTATGTTGTACTTCAAAACATTTTCGGTGTAACGGCCACGGTTCAGCTCATCTGCGATATTGTTTGTGGCGTCCATCTTCATTAAATTTTGATATCAGCTAGAGCCGGCCAGAGCGCTGCATACTAAGTAGCCACGCTTCCCTTGGAGGGCGGCGGCAATAACAAAAGAAACAAAAGCCGGCGTATCCGATTCCAGTATGGAAATACAAACAGACAATGACACTCCCCTACTGCGAGATAGAATCTCTGAAAAGCAAGCCGATTTCAACCTCAAATTGTACACTTTTAAATAAACCGATACTGCATGGAGATGCTTCTTCATGATCTCAACTAACAGATTCTGCAAAAAAACGATTATTAAACTTATTTCTCAGTTTGCTCAATAGTTGTGCTGCAGACTTGTGTCCCTGGTTTCCGTGATGGGTCACATATGATGAAATGAAGGCCCCGTTTACACGTACATGGTTATTTTGAAAAACGGAAACATTTCCCTTCGTTTGCGCCCTTCGTTTACACGCAAACGGAGAATTCGCCTCTGATAACGAGTCTTTTTAAAAACTCCGGCCAGAGTGGAGATTTTGAAAATCTCCGTTTGCACGTTTGCATATAGCTAAACTGAGACAAACGGGTGTTTAGGCAGCCAACGTCACAGTATGCGCCAGAGCTCGCACCTATGTTTACATGTGATCATGGAAGCATTTAGAGTAGCAGTCGCATTTATGTTGGTGCAAACCTTCTCGTGTGTTTGCATTTGCAAATACAGCTGCTCCATTATGTTGAGGAGCAGAGACGAATGAGTGCTCGGAAATCAGCAATTTTGCAACATCTTCGAACTTTTTTTTTCGGGATTCTGATTGGCTTACATGGGCTTGAACTGCTCGTTACACTCTTGACGTCATACATACATGGGTACGTGTAAATGAAAACTTTTCTGAAAACTGACATGTGTGCACGATGTTATTTTTCAAACCGGAGAGGTTGAAATGTCCGTTTATGAAAATAGCCGCCCATGTGTAAACGTAGCCGAAGCCTCATCTATTGAAATCACATGACTTTGGCGATCCGAACCACTGATTCGAAACAAAAGATTCGTAAAGCTTTGAAGCAGTGTGAAATCGGCCATCACTAGATATTGTTGAAAAGTTGTTATTTTGTTTTTCTGGTGCACAAAAAGTATTCTTGTTGCTTTATGTAGCGTCTGGACTAATCAGCCACACAAATTGATTCAATATAGTTAATGAATTACCTATGAACTCACTTTATCAAAGCTCTGTGAACCCATCCCCCTAAAACTGCAACTAGCATCCCAAACTAGCTAAACTACAGGAAGTACTAGGTGTCCTGTTACAGATACTTGGACCTTTTACGATCAGGAACAATTTTGCAGAGACCAGTGACTCATTCTTTCTGAGAGGGACAAATAAACTCTCTTAATCCTATGTATTCTCTATATAACCACTTGGGAAATGTATAAACATGTATCCAATTTTCCCATATCACGACTTTCCTTTTATAGGCTTTATTCTATGTATTAATTCTCTCTTTTGAACTATTTTGGTATTAATGTTCCATAGTTGCAAATGTATAGTTGACTGAGATCACATTGGCAGCATGTTTGGTATCTACGGACTCCAACTTTAATTTCCTATTTGGTAATTTATGTTACATGTTACTAACTCTGTGACACATTAGTATTATAAGAATTTAGAGGGTTCTTTTCTCATTCATCCAATCCAGTGTCTTATGCTAATATCTTGCTACAGAACAAAGACTCGTAAAACTTCCCTCCGAGGGGGCAACTCCTTATTGGCTCAGACACCTTAAGAGGGTGTGACATCTTCACCTCTTATATTCACTGAACACAAGATCAAACTCTTCTCTTCCTGCTCTTCCTCCTCTTCTTCTCTTTTACTGATGAATGCTGACGTCAAGATGCTTTAAGAAGCTAGAAGCTTCTAAGGAACCCCAAGCTTGTGCCAGGCCTCGGCCTAGACCTTCCATTCACCAAAGATCCTCTGAATCCAGCCGGTTCTCTTTCGTCAAGAAAATATCAGCAAAGATTCAACAGGAGCCTCCACAAATTGCATCAGGACAGTTTTAATTCAACTTGGAGAGACATGCAAGTATCAAACTTAGTCTCATTATCGGATACATTGAGTATCCTTACCCCTTTTAAAGAAGGGCCTGTTAAAACTAAACTGATGGTTTGCTCAAGGCTGTTGATCTGCTGAATGTCCAACAATGCTGTAACTTCTTGCTTCCTGTACTCTGCTTTCTCTCTCTCTCTTGGTAAACTGTATGCATGTATGTGTGTGAATGTTAGAGTAGTTTAAGCGTTTAGTCTAGTTAATAAAGTCTTGTTCATGTCACACGTAAGGTTGTCCGTGTTTTGCGCTCATGTACGGGAGTCCCTATTCATGTCGGTCCTGACTACAGGCTTTTAGTAGAATAAGATTGTTATTTCCCATAACCTGGAAATGAACATTTCTTAGTTAATAAACAATTAACACTGTGTGTTCATTGAACAACAGGTTAATTGATTGTAATATTAATTTTATTACATTAAGTTAATTTTATTGACTGATTAAAATATTAATAATTAATTATAACTAGTTATGATTAATTATTCATATTTATTTTGAGCTAATTTGCTACAAATGGTGGAGAATGCGGGCATGAATAAACAAAGGTTATGAGCTTAAACCACTGTCAATTTAAAAGTGTGCATTTGATAATTCCAGTCAGAATATGTCAGACGATGCGCATTTTGGTCACTAATTGCTGGTTTGTTGGATGCTGATAAAGTGATGGCTTGAATTGACATCTCTACTGTAACTGAAAGAGTCTACTCTTGACACATTTTAGCATATGTTCAAATGGTATCAGTGTAAAGTTAATCTGATTTTAGCGAAGAAATCCTAATCTCAGTATTAGAGCGTAAGCCTGTGTTGACGAAGGAATCTCAGCTCAGCGGCATGTAAACTGTACCAGAATTGATTATTCTGCTTTGGTTGGAGAAATACCAATTGCAGTATTGCTTAACCTGTTTCTGATGAATGAATCTCAGTACAGTGTTATATAAATGTAGATTTGGGTAATGCTCCCCTGTTATAGTTAAGATTGATGTCATTCATCTAAACTTTGCCTGCACCTACAAGCATAGCTACCTTTTGACCAAAACTGTGTTTCACTCGCTGAAAGGAACATCAGTATTCATGCACAAGACGGACTTAACTATATATGCTTAAACAAGCTTTGACTTACAGCAAACTGTGTAATTACCCTTTAAACAAGTACAAGACGTTGTTTAAAGTAGAGAGAAGAGTTTACATGAGTAAAATTTGCAAATGGCAAAACATATTTGCATTTTACTGAATGTAAAATCAAGTTTTTGAAAATCTGAAAGTATAAGCGTCACATTTTAACTCTATACGTAACTTGTTTGAAATGAGCAGACAGTCTCAATAAACTGTTTGAATTGCTCAGATGTGCATTGGTTCCCATGACAACGACTTGTCACAGGAAGTGCTAACTCATCACCCTGTGATGCCATATTGTAAACAAACCAGGCTAGGTGGCTAAGCTAACCTCACCTAGCAGCCCTGCACCTCAGGCTAAGCTAAATAATAGCTTCTACAGTTAGTGGTTAGCATCATTTATGTGAAGCCTTTAACTACAGCTTGTGTGTATGCAGTGTGAACTGATCTAAACCCATTCTGCTGTTTTAGTCACTTCTTTAAATCTTTTTATTGATTTTAATTATAATAGCAGTCAGCTATTAATTTTTACTAGTATTATTTCTTTCATCTTTGTGATTTACTTACATCTTCCTTTTTTTCCTTCTGTGGTTTAATTTCCCAATATAACCACAAGCAACTAGACATACTCTCCTTCTTGATTTTGTTTATTTACAACAGTTGCTTCAATTTTATGAACCAGCTACAAAAGTAATCTGAACAATTACTAGGGCATAATTTTGAGCACCACTAATAAGCAGAATCTAATAGGAAAGCTCTCTTCTTCCTCTCCCTTTTTCTTTCCTATTTGTTCAGAGGTCAAGCCTGTCGTGAGCCATCAGTAAGAAATACTAAGAAATAATTTGACCACAAGAACCATCTTAAGTCATTTGTTAAACCTAGCTGTATTTTATACACCTGGCTGCTCACTGTGCCTTTAGCCCTAAATTCTGTTTGATCTTGCAGTAGTCTCTTGCCCTTACTCTCACCACAAGCGTGCCTAAATGTTGCAGATGCTCAGCCTAACTGCCCAGATGGCAGACCAAAAGGACTGGCTAGGTGTCGTGAGGAACACCCTCCTAACCAGTGCTGCTGATCAATTACAGCACCAGAGCCAAAAGCAACTGGACAAAGATGGAAGAGAAGTAAAGGCAGATGACTCAAACCAGAGGTATGGTCACAATGATCTGACTGAAGTCAACTTCTTCCTGGCCCACATCCTCACTGTTTTGAAACAGGAGGTGAACAACCTCAAACTCCAGATCACAGAGACTCACTAGGAGCTGATGCATGCTAAAAGCCACATAGACCAGCTAGAGATGGAGGCTCGGGACAGACACAAGGACCCTGACAGAATAGAGACACAGAAGAAAAGAGAACTGAGACTCTCTTACCTGCAGCAAACAGAACCACTGCAGGAGAAACATCTCACTTCACCACATGGAGTCAGCAGAAGAACCTCCCCCAGCCAAGCACAGAGGTACAGAGGGGGAGCCAAAGCCTTCTGCTTGACACCTTATCAGACAATTTCCTGAAATCCTCTGCAGCTTCAGAAGGAGAAGGATTAATTCAGACAGACCCAGGTACCAGACCTACCACAGGAAGAAGCCATGGATGGGAGCATCCTCATCCTGCAGACCCCGCAGGACCTCCAACAGCAGGCAGCAACCACCTCCTCATCCACACAGCAGCCATCCAGATGCTGCACAAGGACGAATGGACATGCCTGCATTGGACCCACAGGAGCTTCTAATGCTAGTAAAAGAGCTTCTTGAACAGGTCTTACCTGAGAAGTACTCAGAAGCACAAGATTCTGACCACTCACACAACACCATGCAGCCCTGCTCAAGCCAGCCACACCACAAGAGCAGAGTGACACTGCAAACTTCAGACTGCTTCTGACTGAGAGCAGAGGCTACAATCACCGGTTGCTCCTCTGCCATCAGACCTAGGTGAGTCTGAAACCCTCTTCACACTACAACTCCTGTAACCTCCTCCTACAACCACCTGCTCCACAGGCGTCCAGACGACAGGTGACACTGTCAAGGCACCTGCTACTTCGACACCTGCTGAGCAAGCTCAGAGACCTGAACCTTGCCACCAGCAAACATCTTGCCCGCATTAACTGTACCAACACTAACTGACAGGTGACACACGGTCAAGGCACTGGCTGCCTTGATTCCTGCAGCACCAGCTCAGAGACCTGAGCTTGCCTACTGGCTACATCAACCGCCATGGAACGATCACCACTCCAGGAGACACATACAACCAGAGTCCATCACAGCCTTCCAGCCTTGTGTGCTAGTGGTGTGCCTGATCTTTCTGCACCTTCAATGTCGCTCGCTGTTGTCCACAGAAAGAACAACAACGATCAAAAGGGGGGATATATGTAGCGTCTGGACTAATCAGCCACACAAATTGATTCAATATAGTTAATGAATTACCTATGAACTCACTTTATCAAAGCTCTGTGAACCCATCCCCCTAAAACTGCAACTAGCATCCCAAACTAGCTAAACTACAGGAAGTACTAGGTGTCCTGTTACAGATACTTGGACCTTTTACGATCAGGAACAATTTTGCAGAGACCAGTGACTCATTCTTTCTGAGAGGGACAAATAAACTCTCTTAATCCTATGTATTCTCTATATAACCACTTGGGAAATGTATAAACATGTATCCAATTTTCCCATATCACGACTTTCCTTTTATAGGCTTTATTCTATGTATTAATTCTCTCTTTTGAACTATTTTGGTATTAATGTTCCATAGTTGCAAATGTATAGTTGACTGAGATCACATTGGCAGCATGTTTGGTATCTACGGACTCCAACTTTAATTTCCTATTTGGTAATTTATGTTACATGTTACTAACTCTGTGACACATTAGTATTATAAGAATTTAGAGGGTTCTTTTCTCATTCATCCAATCCAGTGTCTTATGCTAATATCTTGCTACAGAACAAAGACTCGTAAAACTTCCCTCCGAGGGGGCAACTCCTTATTGGCTCAGACACCTTAAGAGGGTGTGACATCTTCACCTCTTATATTCACTGAACACAAGATCAAACTCTTCTCTTCCTGCTCTTCCTCCTCTTCTTCTCTTTTACTGATGAATGCTGACGTCAAGATGCTTTAAGAAGCTAGAAGCTTCTAAGGAACCCCAAGCTTGTGCCAGGCCTCGGCCTAGACCTTCCATTCACCAAAGATCCTCTGAATCCAGCCGGTTCTCTTTCGTCAAGAAAATATCAGCAAAGATTCAACAGGAGCCTCCACAAATTGCATCAGGACAGTTTTAATTCAACTTGGAGAGACATGCAAGTATCAAACTTAGTCTCATTATCGGATACATTGAGTATCCTTACCCCTTTTAAAGAAGGGCCTGTTAAAACTAAACTGATGGTTTGCTCAAGGCTGTTGATCTGCTGAATGTCCAACAATGCTGTAACTTCTTGCTTCCTGTACTCTGCTTTCTCTCTCTCTCTTGGTAAACTGTATGCATGTATGTGTGTGAATGTTAGAGTAGTTTAAGCGTTTAGTCTAGTTAATAAAGTCTTGTTCATGTCACACGTAAGGTTGTCCGTGTTTTGCGCTCATGTACGGGAGTCCCTATTCATGTCGGTCCTGACTACAGGCTTTTAGTAGAATAAGATTGTTATTTCCCATAACCTGGAAATGAACATTTCTTAGTTAATAAACAATTAACACTGTGTGTTCATTGAACAACAGGTTAATTGATTGTAATATTAATTTTATTACATTAAGTTAATTTTATTGACTGATTAAAATATTAATAATTAATTATAACTAGTTATGATTAATTATTCATATTTATTTTGAGCTAATTTGCTACACTTTATAACATTAAGGTTAAACCACTGTAGTCACATGAACTGTTTCTGGGCATTGAAAGTGTTAATTGTCTTGCTGGCAATAGAGGCCTCACTGAGCCATTGGATTTCATCAAAAACATCTTAATTTGTGTTCTGAAGAAGAATGAAAGTCTTACGTGTCTAGAACGACATCAGGGTGAGTAATTAATGACAGAATTTTCATTTTGGGGTGAACTAACCCTTTAAAAGACACCATTGTCTCATTAGTAAACAAGTACACTAACTTTTGAAAAATTTTCATATTTTAAGATTGAAAATTTAGGTTTGGGATAAAAGTAAAACAATGAAACGTATTCATTAAGAGTTTTCTTTACTGGAATAGGGCCTAGCCAAATCTAGGTGCTCCACATTGTTTTGCCAATATAGTGCATATGAAAATCAAATGCTACTTCTAAAAATCTAAATTAGGGTGTAGAGGAGCAGCTTCATTATTTATTTTTGAGTCAGATGTATTCTGATTGCGCTTGTGTCTCGGTGAGTGAATATGCTGGCTTTAAGCAATCAGATGTGACAAGCTTAATTGTATCTCTGCGAGTGGATGATGAAGTCTCAGATCTCCACCCATATGGAAAAGACACGAAATGAGACGGAGCTGCCCATTTCATCCTATTCAATCAGGCTCTCCCTAAATGGGGGAAAAGACAGGGAAAGAGGAAATAAGCTATGAAAACACACAATGCACACAGTAACATATGCAACCCAATCTCACTGTAGATACGTGCCTCACTCAGAAGTACGTGCCTGTGGCAGCATTTCTGGAAAATGATATTATGTTGCTTCTTGCACATTTTGTGGCACTTTCAAAGTGAAATGTCAAGTGAGTTGCATTAAACGTGTGATGTACATGATGAACATGAATCTGGCAGCATTTTATTTTGTTGTTCATTCCACATATCGCGACATTTTAGTAGTAAAATGTCTAGCGAGTGGTGCTGAAAGGTTAATGTTATATCGCATTTAAAAATAATGTACTCTACCTACTCTAAACCCCAACACAGAAAGAGTTAGATAAATGTGTTTGCTGAAGCATCAATGCCATTTTAGCTGTCTACAACAAGTGTTTGAGCTCATTTATCACGACTTGTGCTTCATGGGACTTGTACCTAAGTGATCTGCATCGCAAGAGCAACGTTGTACCAGGTGAGTTACATAGCAAAATGTATTACTTTACAAATTATGCACAATGGTAAGTGTTTTGAGGCCATAACATAGTATTGTGCAAAGAACCAAAAAAAAAAAAAAAAAAAAATTAAATTATATAATTTCACCTTGAAATTGCAGTGAATTGTATGTATAAGTACTTTTCTGGAGTTTTTCAAAAATATAGGTAGAAGTTTTTGTTGAATATATGGCTCTTGTCTTACTACAGTATATGTATGTCTGTTCTGTCCACCAAACTGATTTTCTAATTTTCCTTTCAGCTCTTTTCTTTTCCCCCCTGTGCTTACCTGTGCTTATCTTCATTTCCACAGAACACAGTTACTTGATGCAGGAAAGTGGCACCGAATAACAGAACATCCTGCCAATGAGCATGTGCAAACTAATTATCATATTTATCTTTGTTTTGTTGGTCATTTCCATCTCAGTTAGTATACAAACATGATTATCTTCCTACATAATTAATGTTTTGCCCTGACATTAAAATTCTGTCATGATTTACTCACTATCATGTTGTTTTTTCCTCTGCAGAGCACAATAGAAGAATACTACGGAAGAGGATTAGGGCCAAGCAATAATAAAAAAATAATAAAACCATCTCGAGATTAAAGTTGTTAAATTTCGAGAAAAAAGTCGAGATAAAATGTTGAGAATAAAATCATTATATTACAAGAAAAAAACTCATTCAATTTCAAGAAGAGTCGAGATAAAATGTTGAGAATAAAGTCATTAAATTAAGAGAAAAAAGTTGTTAAATTACGAGAACAAATTCGTTAAATTATGAGAAAAATGACGTTAAATTTCGAGAAAAAAGTCGAGATAAAATGTTGAGAATAAACGTCATTTTTCTCGTAATTTAATTACTTTATTCTCATAATTTAACGAATTTATTCTCAACATTTTATCTCGACTTTTTTCTCGAAATTTAACACGTTTTTTCTCGAAGATTAACAACTTTAATCTCAAGATGGTTTTATTTTTTTATTATTGCTTGGCCCTAATCCTCTTCTGTAGAATACTGATTGTTGTCTCTTTTCCGTTCAATAATAATGGAGCTTTAAAGTTTAAAAAAAGGACATTAACACATTGTAAAAGTATCTATATTCTGAAGCCACCCATGCTTGCTCCTTCACATTCACAATATCCGAGCAAATGATTGATTTGCGTTGGATGTTTTCAATAAATCAAATGGCTTCAGAAGACTTAACAGGCCATATGGACCACTTTTATGATACTTTAATTATGCGTTTGTGACAGTTTTTGAAGATTGAGAGCTCCATTCCCCATAACAGCATTGGAAAAAAGATGACAGAATTTCTATTTTTGGGCAAACTAACACTTTAAATTGGTTATATTCCCAGTTATTTGCTCTTTTGTGCTGCACTATGAACATCTTGTGGCAAGATTTTTTGTTTTATTTACTTCTTTAGATCGGCGCCGAAGGCAACACTTTATGACGAGGCTTGGAGAGTCAGCAAAGAGCGCTACATCTCTTGAGCTCCACTCCAAAGTGGCGTCTCCAATAATCCCTGTAATCCATGATACCCTTTGCTTTTTTCTGCTGATATGGTGTTTGCTTGTCTGTTGTAGGATCTTCTTTGTCATACACATAAAAACCAATGCGGCAAGCCTCTTTGGAGCAAAGAGGCGTGCCACTGAACAAGCAGGAGGGCATTTGTCTTGAGACATAACCACTGCTTCAGCTGTTTTCAAGCCGGATCAGGGCCTGTCAGCCCTTTCATTGTCTTGTCTTGATGAAAGAAGAAAACTCCAAGGTATATACTTCACAGGTTCTGCAGCGCTGAATTCGTTATCAGCACACTCTTTAGACGCAGCTAGCCAGATCAAAATCAGCCTGCAACAAGTCATCCACGCAAGCTTTAACAGACGCTGACTTTAAGCCAATTCAGTATTGATTTGTTCAACACCAGATACCTTCTTTTCCTACAATATCAGTCTCTTTGGTTGTGTCCTTTTTGTTTTATCATGTCCATCAATAATAAAAAAAATTGATTAGATCAATTAAGTATGCACATACATCATGTTTTCTCAGAAGCAAACGGAAAGATGCAAATGCAAAACTGGCCATTTAGATAAAACCAAAGAATTGTAACAATCCAAAACAAACGTGTTACTCAAACAAACAGCTAAAGTGCATTATGTTATCTACATGCTAATTTAAAAAATGGTTTAAAAATAGTTGGTTGTTAAAGGTGCAGCATATAATATTTGAGTGCTAGTGGTTGAAATAGGCACTGAATTCAAAAAATGATTGATTTGAATTTATTGATTTATTTATTGATTTGATTTTGAGTTGTTTCCCCCACCCCCTCCTCTTCAGACTCAAAGTTTATGCAGGTTGCCAGATTGAGGACGCTCAACAGGAACAAGAGCAATTGACAATAGGAGGAGGCGGATGTTTACTCTTGTATACTAGAAGGATGTCTACTCTTTTTAGGTTGGGTAGAATCTGCAATCTCTGACCAAGTTCATTTGCTGGCTTCCATGGCTACAGTACACTGTGGAAACGTTTTCGTGAGTTGCAAAATATGTACCAATACGTATATATCACTGCAGTTTCAATGTGAAATGGTTCTAAAAGCATGTTTTTTTTTTTTTGTTGTTTTAATGCCGGAACAGATAAACATGAATATTGTACACTTTTATGATGTTGGTTTTTATACGAATCACCGCAGTTCTAATTCATAATTTGTCCAGTGAGTGTCGCTAAAAGTGTAATGCTCTATTACGTTTTAAAATAACATACTACCAACACTACACCTAGACCTACCCGATAGTGTTAACAAAAGCAAATGTGACAAAAAAAAGCATCCATAATCGTGCCGTTTTAGCTTGTTTTGATCTCTCATCTTTGAGCTCTTTTACTGTGACTCATTTTTCCCCGGATTCATACCCAAAGCTTCCTCGTCCTAAGCACAACTCCGTACCAGCTGATCTACCGAGCAAGCTTGTCATGTCAGAAAAGCGAAACATATGGAGCTGGTCAAGCGATGCAAAGTCCAAAATATATTCATTTGCAAATTGGCAAAAAGTGTTTTGAAGTCATAACATAATATTGTGAAAGTCTTTATTAATCCACAATCTGACCCTGTATTCGTAACTGTGTATGAAAACGATTAAAAGTGCTTGCTGTTTTGCTGCCTCTAGTTTTCATTTCTGTTGGAAACTGCAGGGATATGTACGTATTGGTATGTATTTTATGTATTGGTAAGCAAAAACGTTCCCACAGGTACGTCTTTCCATGAGATCAGGTTGGCAAAAACAGACATTCCGACGTGGAACGCCTATTTTTTCAAAGAAACAAGAATGTGAGCATGTTTCCTAAATAAATAACTGCTAACATATTATCATATTTTTATGCTTTACTACAGTTATTTTTTTATTATTATTATTATTTTAGTAATCATAGTTCATTTTTAAATAAAAATAAATACATTTAAAATAAAATAAATAGCTTAGATGTTATTACTAGCTGATACCTTATTTTCTGAAGCACACAAGGTTTAATGCTGCCAAAATACTTTCATTCAGATCATTTAATACTTCCATTCAAATGGCAGCTTGAAGCAATGTTGCTTTAATTGATTGAATCTATGCTGAATTGCTAACTCAATTGAAAACAATGAGTGCAACCCAGCAGAACAGAGCAGGGAATGCAGATGAAGGGGAACGTGGCTCTCCCGTTCCCCAGGAACATGTCTTTGCTGGCAGCTAATCAATCAGCTGTGGTAATGGCTGTCTCTCAGCCTACAGTGGCACCTTTAACAGCTCAGCTCAATTTAGTGGAAGACACTTTTGACCTTTTGTGGCCACTTAGAATCCTGCTCATCAAGCCAATAGGTGCAAAAGATGCCTGCATTGGTAGTTTCTATCAACAAATGGATCGACAAACAAGCTTGTAAATATTGTCTGACTGCCCATAATAAAATAAATATGACCTGATTGCCCATAAAATGGCAGTAAGACAGCAGGATAATGTGCAGAAAATGCAGAAATATGCAATTAAGTTTCTGTTGCATTGTTTTGATCAGAAATTCAATGGTAACTTTTCAAATGTAGTTCGCTACATTCCTGAAATTATCACATAGTCATTTAAACATGTAGTTTGCACAAATTATGGTATTAGATATATGTGAACACCGAACAGACTCATTATGGATCAAAACATCCCTTACAATGGTTAAACAATTGCAAATTATTCTATATATTAAGCAAAAACAGACAAGTCTAACACCTAATCTGTCTCTTGAAGAAACATTTGTCTCTTTCCAAGTAATTAGAGAAGTAATCCATTTAAACAGTCTTTTTTTGCAACTAAGCTTCGAGAGCATGCTCTAAGCATTGATTTGTCCAAAATCAAGTTGGAAAATGTGACTTTGCAGACAGTAGCATTCTCATTAAAGTAAATTAGATTGTGCAAAGGGCACCAAACCAGCCAATAAATATATAGCAAAACTGGTACAGCCAATATACTATTATACAAAACAATGATTAGTCAGGTTCCCTGATCTAGTTACTTGCGGCCTCCCTGTTTACAGCCTCTAAAGATTCGGTTCTATTTCTGATAAGCTTTTGATTCTATACTGAGAAACAGAGAGAGAGAGAGAGCACGCGAGAGAGAGATGCAACCGCATGCAATTTGCACAATCCATCCACAACCCTGGACTGGAGTGTGATGCGGTGAGCATTGGCAGTGACAACGGTGTTGAATTCTAATTGTTTTGAAGGGTATGGAACTGAAGGGTTGCCATGGCAACGTGCATCAGTCCAAAGGCAGGGAGCGATGCTGTCGCCTGCTTTCTGTGATCTAATTCAAAGTTTCCAGGCTTCCTGTTATCATTCACTTTAAAGCATGGAGGATTAAAACAAGGAGTTCGAGAGGTCAGCATATGGCATGTGTATTTACCGTTCGCACATATTCATATGTGTTATATAAAGCACATGCATCCACATACATGTAAAGCATTTGATACTGTCCATGTGAACATGATGAATGTCAATGCAAAGTGTGGCTTGTAATGTCTGGTATGCATAATAACAACATGATGATTCAGTAATGAAAAACATCACTAAACGCTTTTTTGATAATGCTTATTTATTCCTCAAGGCTATGGGATTGTCATTAGTAGTAATTAAGACCATAAAACTTCAGCCTGCTGAAAATGACTAATCATTCATGTAAACATATTGCTGTGCCAGTGTCTAACTCCACTGAATAAGCAGCAAGCTTTTAGATAAGATGGGAGCTCAGTAAGTGCCATAAGCTAAAAAATGAGCTCCATGCATTTGTTACAGATATACTCATAATGGGGACGCTGCAGAAAATCAATAGGTAATCAAGTCTGCAATCTAAAAGCGGGATGCGCTGGCCTCTTTCCTCCGCCGCTGCACCACAGTGCTCACGCACCCCGGTGAAGATAGATGTGGAAGGCTGTCAGATTTTGGACTAATACTGTGAGGTGCATGGTTTTAAATTGATCATTTTTGTAGCCATTCAGACACTCTTTGGGGAGGGAAAGTCACTCGCCATTGTGATTAGGTTGCACGGTCTGCCGGTGTTCTGCTGTGTTATACAAGGCCAGCCATGAAAACGTCTTCTCTCCTGCTTTTCATGTAATGTATAAGGGTTGTGGAGCCTAGTTGTTAAAGATCTGGGGCCGTATTCACAACACATCTGAAGGCTAAAAGTAACTCCTAACTTGCTGATTTAGGAGAAACTCTTAAAAATAATGGGCGTATCAGTCCTAAATTTAAGAGTACTTCACAAAGCATTTTAGTGCTAAAACTAGCTCTGTAAAAAGTTAGAAGTAGTCAAAAAGACTCCTAAGTCACTAAGACCAAATCACAAACAATCCTGTTTGTGGCTGTCGCCTCCGATCCGCCACAGCAATCCACCCAAAGACACTGTACCCCATTGAGGCAATAGGTGTTAGAGCCCTGGGTGCCGAGTCTCTTCTTCATAAATGCAATAAATATTTTTGATTAATAGATTTTTATCTGCGATGACATAACATAAAGGTTAATTTATGTACAGGCAAAATGTATTGAATGGTGAACAAAACATTGCAGTCAAGTTGAAAATAATGTCCTATCGTTGACACCGATAGCCTTGTGGGCAGCTCCGGTGACCCGAGTTCAGTTCCGGCTTGTGGGCCTTTCCCGATCCCATCCCCCCTTTCTATCTTCCACTCAAAGCCTTATCATAACAAAAAATGCATTTAGAAATAAATAAATGAGAAAATAATGTCTGATGATTACAAAAGATCGAATAGAGTAAAAGAGTAAATTCAAGTACAAATTCAGAATAATCTCCCATATACTGGGAATAGGAACCAGCCGAGAGTGATGAGTCGGGGTGGCGTAGGGATGCAGAAAACTGTTGAGGTAACTAGGTGAATCAGCTGTGTATATATATGCCCTGTTTAGACCGATCATTTGAACATGATCCTCCCGAACTTTTTATAAAACTTCATTTGTCACTTGAATTCTGCAATCTCTCGAGATGCAGACATGTAAGAGGCTGACAATTAGCTGAACATACTTGTTTAATTACTGACAGCCCACATTTATTAATCATTTAAAATATTTATTAGTTTATTTGAATATGACAACATTTTTATTTTAAAATCTTTATTTGAATATGGCAACATGATACCTTGTTCTACAATATTTCTCTGATTAACTGACAAAGACTCCTCCCCCACCAGCCAATCACTGTGTGCATAGTTGGTAAGCATGATGAAATCATCATAGCAACGAGGTCAACCCTGAGAGAAGCTTAAGACTTCTCTCTATTCCTTAGTAAAAGTTTGTCTCAGCAGCTTTGTGAATAGGTTTTAAGATAAAAATCTTAGATAAGAACTTTAACTGCTATTTAGGAGAACTCTTAGTGGTAAGATGAAATGATGAATATGGCCCCATGACTGTAGGTTAACCACGCAAAGAGTGGCCCATTAGCTACTACCGTTGTACCCAAGAGAGGAAGAACATATTTTTTTGATCCTGGAACAACTTTCTTGTCCAAAAATCTTATCCTAACCATGTCCCTACCCCTATACCTAACCCAACCCATAAGTTATGCCTAAAATCAGAGGGAAATAGTGACTAACACCGATGTAGAAGCACCTAAACCTTGTTGTAAGCCTAAACTTGACATGAACTATAAACTTCTGATTGGTTGATTGGAATGTTGTTCCAGAATCAACATAGATGATGATCCAGGAACGTGTTGCACTTAGTGAAATCATGTTCATCCCCAAGGGATCCATCAAACTTTTAGTCACAATACCGTATATTTAGTAAAAGGCCCAATATTTATAAAGCTTCTTGCGATTGAGAGATGCACAGGGCAACATGCCTTATAAGAAAAGTATAAGGCAACACTTTGTAGTGATGATGATAAGGAAGACAAAAGTTAATTTTCTATGTGATTGGTTAAATTAATTTTAAATGGGTCAGTTTTTTTTTATTTCTTATTATTTTAATGTTTCTGGAGGTATTTTGCATGTGGAAAAATGATTATATTTGACTCATGTTTGCTTTTATGTTGTTTAGATTATTTTCATTAAAGTCATATTCACTTTACTTTGCTAACTTCAGTTTTATAGACAGTTTTTTTTTTTTTTTATCTTGTTGTTGAAGTCCAAAATTTATAAAACTGCCCACAGATTTCTAAACACCACCACCATTTGGTTACATTTGATAGTTTGGAAGTGTTTACTTGGTTCAGTCAAGAGCGCACAGAATAGCACGTCTGCTGCAGGCACAAAAGTCATGTATTAAGATGTCATGTGTCCTTATGCTTTTTGTCTCTCCCCTACTTTGCTGCCGGCTCGGCCTTGTGAGGTTTCTCCCATGGCGTCTGTCTTAACTGCAACTTTCCAGCCTCCTCAAAAAGTCAAACAGCTGAACACATTTACCCGATAATTGTACAAGGAGATCAATGGGATGGACGGGGGGAAGATAGCATCGCACACGGATCTATGAGCACTGTTGATCCAGCGCTGATGGATGTCAGAGAGGAGATTTTTGAGCTGAGCCCCTGGTGCGGGGAGACGCTCAGAGGAACAGGAGGAGCAGAGAGAAAGCCTCCAGCACCGATCACCAATCTCCCCGTCAGGTCCTCCGCCGAGCTCAAGTCAGCTCACACAGCTACATCAAAGTGACAGACTCTTAGACAGATCTTCACCCTCTTCTCAAATGATTCTAATCTGGCTTTAAATTAATGTGCCGCTTGACCCATATTAAGATATTTTGTGTAACCAGATGAGTCTAAGCTGTATGCCATACTCTTCCACCTACAGTATACTGTAGCACAACTGTGCAGTATCTGTGCATTATTTGTCAGTTGGCAATAAATGAAACAAACTGAGGATGCAGGGCCTGTTTTAGTTCACTTTCACTGTGCTCATTTGCCTGTGATCTGTGCTCCTAGTTAGTCTCCCTGGTTGTTAATTAGTTCCTGCACCTGTTCTGTTTTACCCTGATTACACTCCCTGTGTATTTAAATGCTTAGTTCGTTCTGTTTATTGGTCTGTGTCGTCAGTGTTATCGTGTTTGTTTCAAGTGGATTTCTGTTATTCTCTTACGTGTTCCTTGGAAGATTAATCATTATAGGCCCTGTTTTCACAGACAGGGCTTAGCCTAAACCAAGATTAGGCCTTAGTTCAATTAGGGCATTTAAGTAGCTTTTATAAACATTCACTTTAGTCTAGCTTAAGCCTTGACTGTGAAACTGGGGGAAAGACAGTTTTTCTTATACTATCCTGTGTCGGGCGTTCATTACAGCCACCAATCCTGACATCAGGGTCTGTATGGTTTCTTTTTTAATAAATTAGTACTTTTATTCAGCGACAATCTATTAAATTGATCAAAAGTGAAATTGTGCTTTTGTATAATAATGTTTTATCTATAAATGGTGGTTTATGGATAATGTTTTCAAAATACTTACTCACGTGCAATGGCGAGTGGGAATTGATACTGTTTCCAATGCAATGACGTGATGGATTTCAGACAGAGGGTGAAGGTTGAAAATTAATTGTTTTTATCAATAAAATGGCCATAGCTTTCTGATGTGGCCTTCTTTAAAAAAAAAAATATTATATATATATATATATATATATATATATAAGTAAACTTTGTTGCATTGCTTACGGTTGTTTTGTCACTGCAAATATCTATCAGTTTTATAATGCCAGACTTTTTTTTTTTTTTATCTCGGCTTGGGTTTCATGCATTCTAACTGCAATTCATTCACATCAGGTCGGTACATTTGAGCACCCAATTGCCTCGTTTTAGTGAATCAAAATTCAGTCTCACTGGCCCTTGGACAGTGATCCTGCTCCAGTAATTTCACCTACTCAAGTGTTTTAGATTTGAAGTTATTGACTTGTTGTACCTGCAGTACTGTGCAAGCTAATAAATCAATAGAACGGTTCATCAGGTTATATCCGCATCCCATCCATCTGTTTCATTCAGGAAACTTTTCAGTTTCTGAGGACATTTTTCAATGCTCCGGTGAACAATGAAAGAATATTCATGGTAGTTAGTTACTCTATAATCACTTTCACCTCAAAAGCATCTCTCTTAGTTTCGGGGGAATCATTACCTCAGTGTTCAATTATATTGATATGCTCATTAGGATTTTTCATTTTTCAAGATACAAATAACTTTTTCACTGAATAAAAATGGTGCAGGATATACAGTCATGTGAAAAAGTTAGGACACCCTATTGAATTCCATGGTTTTCCATATCAGGACATAATAAAAAATCATCTAGTGCTTGGCAAGTCTTAACATTTGGAAAATAAAACCTCAGATGAACAACAGCACATGACATATCACACTGTGTCATTATTTAACAAAAATAAAGCCATAATGGAAAAACCATGGGTGACAAAGTTAGAACACCCTATGATTCAATTGCCTGTAGATCCCCTTTTAGCAGCAATAACTTGAAGTAATCATTTTCTGTATGACTTTATCAGTCTCTCACATCATTCTGGAGGAATTTTGGCCCATTCTTCTTTACAATGCTACTCCAGTTTATTGAGGTTTGTAGACATTTGTGTAAGGTCTGCACAGGATCAAAAATTTAGCAGGCCCACCATAAACTGTGTTTAAGCCTTAACCCATTGAACTTTTGTTTGTAAATCTCGCATTGGCTCCGGCCTGGCGGACACAAACAGCTCACAGGACACGTTTTATGGCTATTTCGATGGATTCCTGAACATCTCGCTTGCGACTTCAAACGAGCGTGGTCAACTCGGATCGAATTACTGCAAGCCATGTGGGGGCATTCCAGCCAAATCTCAATACACACCACTAGCACAACTGTAGTGTCATTTTTTATCGATAAAATTTGACGGTAAACTATAACTTCTCTTGTATGCCTTTCCCACCTGACAAGTTTGGTTTCTTTGTAAAGCTCTCTTTATGCCTTATTCTACAAGGTATGTCACATTACTGTAAAATGCATTGTTCTATTTTTAATGGTACTTTGGAGAAAATACACTCCAATCTGAGGCTTCAAAAATTTTACAAAAAGAGCCACAAGACAAGACAAAGGAAAAGTTTGCCCACCAAGTTTTCACTTCTTACCATTGGCTGTTTCAACCAAGGTGGTGTGTTGGCTTTTTTGTCCATAAAAGACAAGCACAAACAGTTTTGCTTTGTCTCTCAATTGTCTCTAAATTGTCCATCGCCACCTCGTGTACGTCCCTCCCGGACGTCTCAGGCGACCGCGCTTCCATCACGCGCTTCGGGACCACCATCTCTGGCGAAACAAGCTTTCAAGTCCTCAGTTCAAATCTTCCCGCGGATACAGAAGAAGCCAACACACTGCAGCCACACTGAAACATCACCTGTATCTTTTGAAACTCAGCACAAACTAATGCAAGTACCGTTTCTCTATCTTAGATGCGATACATCTAAAACAACCTAAACTGATTTCTTTGCTGGCTCTCAAGGACTGTTAGTAAGTTTTGCTACTTGTCTTCTCTCTTTCCCTTTCTTTACTTTCGCTTCTGGATATATGTATATCCTCTGTGTATATTTAGCCGTATAACCTTTGTATTATCAATTTCATATATTAAATACATTATATTCATGCTCGATTGTTTTGCTGCTCATTCAGAAAAACCAAGTCACTTCTTCGTTGTCGATCCAGCAACACTGCTTTATGCTTTGATGCTATAATAGGAGTTTATTCTCATGGCCAGAGAATAACATTCATTTTTATAATAGTCTGTGAAGAAACTAATGGTTTGCTGGACAAAATAGGATAGTTTCTCTAAATAACTATTAAACTAGAACTAATCATATATGTAACTGATTATAATTCATTGTAATTAATTCACAATATATGTGCATAATTCCCTCTTGGGTTGATATATGTATCATAATTAATCATAAGGCTTTATGATTTATTATATTTATATAATATTCATATTTCACCCATGAATTGATTAAATACTTCTAACATCACAAAAGATTCATTACATTTGTCTATGCACAGCTCTCGCCACAGCTTTTCAGTCGGGTTGAGGTCTTGACTTCACTGGGCCATTGCAACACCTTGATTCTTTTCTTTTTCAGCCATTCTGGTGTAGATTTGCTGGTAATCTTCAGATCATTGTCCAGTTGCATGATCCAGTTTTGGCCAAGCTTAAGCTGTCAGATGGATGGTCTCACATCTCACATCAAGATTCATTTTTTGAAAATACTCGCAAGTACTGCTGCCTTTCATTTCATGATCTAAACAGGTTATTGACCTTGACTCTGAAATATGAAATACATGACATCATGACATATAATCAAAACATATGCCACACATCCCACTGACAGAGTCATGGAGGGAGCACTTCCTGTTCCTGAAACTGTCACACATGTCAAATCGCTCACCCATCCATGAGGGTCATAAGTGATCGCAGTGGCCCTCAGTGGATGCATCGTTTTAGTTCCGCAATGTTTACCCCACACTTCCACCATCCCCTCATATTCTCCATTTCATCCTCTCTCCACATCTTGTCGAGGATTTTCTTATTATAAATAGCAGGCTAAATGTGAACTCAATTACCCATTATAATGCGCAAGTGATGATCCTAAATTTCATTAGGCAATAGAACGTCATGTGGTGAACAACGCCACTTCTTCTGTGTGCTCACAGTTGATTGTTATTTGAGAACACAGAGGGCCTACAGAGGCAGTACACACTCATCATTCACAGTCTGAGACTGTGCTAATCCAAATATCATCTCAGATGAACTATTTTATATAAAAAGTCAAGAAACAGACACACGTGATTATTTTTTTAGTATTTTTAAGAATCTTTGATGTCAGTATGAATTCAAAATTCACTCTTTACTTTCTTAATGGATGTTCAAGTGAATTATTCAGTGGTGCATATTGCCTAATTGAGATAAATGGGAATACTGACAGTTCACTTCAGAGGAGAGAAAAAAAAAGGAAAAAAAAAAAAAACCTAAGCAATCAATTTCAAAAGCATAAAGCATTGAATTAAAGGCACTTAGTAATTAAAACTTTAGTAATTTAATTAATTTTAATTCAAATTCTGACCTAACATACAATTTTGTTTAATAAAGTTTATGAAATCCTGAGCAATACTTTTTTATGGTTGTGAATCAGTGTTGGGGTATTAAGTAGTTACATAATCAGATTACCTTTTTTCAAGCAACTAGTACATTAAGTAGAGAGTTATGTAATCAGATTACTTTTGTCAAGTAACCAGTAAAATGATGCATTACTTTTACATTTACAACTAAATAATATCTGAGTTACTTAAGAAAGTTACTGTGTTTTCCCATTTATTGACCTCTCCTGTCTTCATGTTGGGATGTTGAGTGAAATCGAGAGTGCTGAGGTGTTCACTGTGTAAACATGATAGCCCAATCCAGGTGAGAAAAAGTAAAGTAAAAGGAACGTAACAGATTACTTTCCATAAAAAGTAACTAAAGTATAAGTAATGCTACTACTTTTTTTAGGGAGTAACACAATATTGTAACACATTACTTTTAAAACTAACTTTCCCCAACACTGGTAAAGTGAACAACGTTAGTTAATATGAACTAAGAATGAAAAATATTTACAAAGCATTTGTTAGTTAATGTTAATTTCAACATTTACTAATACATTAAAATCAAAAACTTGACTTGCGCATTCTGCGTATGGTCGTCCGCCGGAAGCTAGTTATTTGAATTTATAATGTTTTAAATATGGATATTTTTCTTAGGAGTCGTATGCATTACTTTTTATGGATGGATGCATTATTTTTGGCTTCAAAACGTGGCCCCCCCATTCACAACCATTATAAACCTTGGAGGACTAAGGATATTTTTAAACATATCTTCGACTGTGTTCGTCTGAAAGAAGATAGTCATATACACCTAGGATGGCATGAGGGTAAGTAAATCATGGGATAATTTTCATTTTTGGGTGAACTATCCCTTTAATGAACAGTTGTATTTTAATTAACTAATGTTAACAAAGATTAATAAATACTGTAACAAATGTATTGCTCATTTTTAGGTAATTAGGTAATTTAAAAATACGGTAAAGTGTTACCAATTAACTAATAATCACAATAGAAGTAGTTTTCATTATTTCATGTTAATTATAAAGTATAACATATCAGAAAGCCATAGTTTATTTTATTTTAATAAGATTAATCTTATAATAACATACTTAAAATAAACTAAAATAAACTAAATGTCTCAAAATATATAAATATATTTGATAGAAAGGAAGGAAAAACATAATAGTTGGCTAAGGAAGTGACAAAATAAAACAAAACAATAAATTCTACAATAAATACATTGCTTAATTTTAATGTGTTCAATATTAATCACAGAATAACACATTATTATTCCTGGGCTTTTTTTTTTATTTTCATTTTTTATTTTTTTATCTGTTCCTCTGCACTCCAGGTATATTAGGCCTTGTGGGCTATGTTAACTCTTTTCCTTTTACCTGAGGCCTTATCAAACAAGTTCTCTGACTCCACATCACTAAAACATAAACAAAACACACATCACAAAGCCCTCTAGGATGCAATACAGTTGGCAGTACAACTACTTGTCAGCGGTTACAAAATATTCATATCATTGATTGCTCCTCTCTTGGCAGGGACAAAAAAGATTGACAATGTGGAGATGAACAGAGGGAAAGAGAGAAGAAAGGGGAGGTGTAACTGTGATTCATGCTAAATAATATCAAAGTATCTCAGCAAGGAACTCAGAGTCAGAATAAGAGAGAAGAAAGAGGCAAAGATAAACTGCAGAAAAATTAGACGACATCTCATTTCAATAAAACGGTAAACATGGTTGCAATGTAACATGTGCAATGCAATGCAAGAAGGCTAATACTTGTGTTGAATTAATCAAAATGATATGGTGATTAACCTAACAGATTAATTGCAAATAATTGCATCAAACAATATAAGAGGGGAAAGTAATTAAAAGACATTATACATTTGTAGCTAATTAAACATTTTTAGTGTGTAATATGATTCTAAGAACACCAATAAATATTTAAGCAAGCTACTTAGAGATATTGTCTTGTTCTTGTTTGCTTTCCTGTGTGTGTGTGTGTGTGTGTGTGTGTGTTTAAACCTTTCCTTTTCACTTCATTAAAGATCATATTGATCTAGCTTGGAGCACACGAGAAGGGTGAGGGTTTTTGTTGAGTATTACCCAAAGCTTCTTCATAGCTGTCAATTGACCGTTTCAGTTGTGCTAAAGAGAGGTTTATTGGTGATAGTAGTGACATAACAGCCTGTTCTGTCCTGATTCAGATACTCTGTAGTGTAACCAAATGAAGAAATACATTTGGACCTGGAAATAAATGAAGGATCTTAATTGACATTGATCATAATGGTCAGATTTTCTTGCTTGTATTAAAGAACAAGATGTTGGTTCTTTAATTAAATTGTGATTTTTTTCATTCAAAATGTTATGCTGATAATACAAATTATAATAAAAAAGATTAAATTAGAAAAAAATGACTATTTCTAATCAGACCTTTTGGACTCCACTATATACACAGTCTTCCTCAGCACTTATATAATTAGCGATATACAGTATAAAGGCATGTATCTACATTATTATAAGTGGTTATTGTTTAACACTGCATTCAGGTGCTATACCTAATTCTGCAGCATTGGCCTTCATGGTCAAGTTAAAATTCATATACCACTGATAAGGATAAATTGAACAAGGGGAAATTAAGCATTAAAAGCCTGAATGTATTTTTTAATAACTGGCAGAATGAATCATCTCTGCTAAGCCTGTATTAATTAAAACTTGGATTTAACAAAAGCTACGGGTATTAGAAGTGGTCCTCGTCATTCTTTAACCTGAGCCAGCAATATGCTGCAATGACAGTCTGTCATAGCAATGATATATTAAATGGCTTTAGAAAGATACTGGAGAAACACTGTGCTACCCAAAACTTTCCTCTACTTCACAAATGTCTTCCAATGTATTCAGTACACACCATTGGTCTGGGTCAAAGGTCAAGTGGAATCACAGAAATTTCATTGATAACAACCCTTTAATATTGCATATTCCAGATGAAAAACATATTTTCAACTGCCATGAAAGGGTGGGTTGATGATGACAAGTATTAAAGCAAAGAACTGGCCAAATGTAGACATGCAAATACATAATTCTCAAGGCAGAGACTAGACCATTTATAATTACTACAATATTTAGAATAAAAAAGAGAAAATACAGTACTGAGGGAGAAAAGAAACCTATATTGAAAATGTAATAAATAATAATAAAAATAAATAAATAACCGCTTTATTTCATGCAAGACTCCAGGCAATACCTTCTCTCAGAAGAGCGCAATCCCATGTGAAGTAGTGCAGATGCTTTAAAGTGCCATCTGTGACAACTGCTACTGGCTGTTTCAGAGTTGTGCAAGAACAAACACCTTCAAACAATAACAGTGCTACTTTATGTAACCACCTACTGTAAATGTCCTCTAAGCATGTTCTTTGAGTTCATATGCTATTTCCACCTGACTTAATATCTTCTTGAATCCAGCATGTGAATAGATGCTTGCACTTATAAATATTTAATGAAGTTTTTAATATGAAACTTCAAGTAATATGTTGGTGGAGGTGGTCTTGATCTCTCTTGAAGGACTTGTGTAGCAGTAGATGCTATTCAGAGAATCTTCCAGATTCCACTCAATTATTCTCACATGATTCTCCTCCTCAAAATGGATTTATATTGGCCAAAATTGTTTTTTCTTGATGCATTTATTCATTCTGCATAAAATCAGTTGCAACAATTTTCAGGGGAGGTTGATGTATAAACCAAACCAATAAAAGAGTTAAATGATCCCCCTAAAGAAAACAAATGTTCTAACAGTACTTTTTTAGGCTTTTAACAATAGCAGAACCCATTTTGGTGGTAAATAGAACCCCTTTTATAAGGTTCCATAAAGAACCATGCTTTGAAAGTGCTATAGGAACCCTAAATAGTGTGATAAAGGTGATTTGTAGGAAACCAGTTACGATTTTAAAGTTCAAATTTGTAGAAAGAAATCGTTTACCTGTTGAGAGTGTGTTGACCGTCTATGCAATTGAATGACTAAGCTCCAGAAAACCAGTAACGATGTGGCTTTGACAGTTACAGATTTGAAAAACAAAAAGGCGGGAAAAAAGAATCCTAAAATCTAACATAAAGAACCATTTCAGCATGTAAAAGGTTCTTCAGGGTCATGCGTTTCTAAATAGAACTGTTACTACGTGTAAAGAACCTTCAAAGAACCATCATTTAGAGTACAGAGATGATCGTTTTCTGATATTTTATTATAGTCTTGATAATTAGTGACAATATAATCCAATAGAGTTGTTCATAAATTGTAAACTGTTATTCTAAACACCCATGCAAAATTCCAGATAGAACCTGTCGCTCAATATATATATTTTTGGCTGTTTAAATTTTTATGTCGTTTGCCTTTTTCAGAAATAAATGACATTGCGATATTTAAATATCCCTTCTGATTGGTCAGCTTACTTAAAAAAGGAATCTCTATGCAGTGACGTGTGGTAGAATTTTGGGTTAATTTATTTTTTGAAATTGATAGTTTAATACACGCTCTGAACCACTGATTCGAAACAAAATATTCGTAAAGCTTCGAAGCTTCATGAAGCAATGTTTTGAAATCGCCCATCACTAGATATTGTTGAATAAAGTCATTATTTAGTTTTTTTGGCACACAAAAAGTATTCTAATCGCTTTATAACATTAAGGTTGAACCACTATAGTCACATGAACTGTTTTAAATAAGTCTTTAGTAGCTTTCTGGGCATTGAAAGTGTTAACTGTCTTGCTGTCAATCGAGGCCTCACTGAGCCATCGGATTTTTATGAAAAATATCTTAATTTGTGTTCTGAAGATGACCGAAGGTCTTATGGGTGTGGAATGACATGAGGGTGAGTAATTAATGACAGAATTTTCATTTTTGAGTGAACTAACTTTTGAACAGGCACTGCCTCCTGCCACTGCATAAAATAAGCAGAACAAGACGCCTAACTGCACACAAAGCAAAACTGATGACTATTTCTATACAAAAGTAGGGCTGTAATGAGTGCGACACTCATTGCAAACAGACGGTGAGCAACACAAAACACTAATGACGCTTAGAAGTGTGTATTAAAAGCCATTTGTACACTTTGTGCACTACACAGACACGGAGCGAAGCCCGGATCATATTTTACCATGTGTAATGGTGTCCCTGTAGCTATACATAACTTCCCACTGTCACTTTCCATTTGATCTGTCATGAGAAACATTATGAGTGCCTTCACACTAACGTCGTTCGGTATAAAAGAAAGGAGGGGATGACATATTGCGCAAACAGTCCAAGGTAGCAGACAAACGAGCTATTGTGTGTCTCATTTTTCAGCCGTGCTCTTCGTGTCTTAACGCTGAGGTGGAGTTGAAAATGAAGTGTAGTTTTTTTGTGCCGCTGATCGAGGACGCATGATTGCTAGCCTAGCGAAAGTGTATGACAAGTCTAGCTGATGGAATTGAACAGTAAACTAATGAGAACCTGAGGGTAACTAACAGTTTAGGCTGAAAGGTCAACATTAAGATGTCAACTGCTACTTGAAACAAAAATGTAGACACCCGAGTAGCTTAAAAGCTTTTGGCACTGAGGCTTAGTCATAACACGGTGGTTTGTGATGGTGCATGTTACTTCAATACATCGACCTTATGATCACTGAATAATCAAGAGAGGCTTGTCAGAGGCACTTTTCTCCAACAAGTGGAACTGACTTTCAATAAAGCAATTAAGGACATCAATTAGCATTCGCCCTTCCTGCTAGCAGCAACCCTCCATGCAACGGTACACATGAAAACTCATCGAGAGCTTTGATCTGTGAGTGTGTGCGTGTACAATTGGCCAATTGAGGACCTTTATGCAGCCATTTAGAAACTGAAAAACTGGAAGTACAAAGGTAGCTGCGGCAAACACAAAAATAGCCGTGAGAAAGGCAGGTAAACAGCACATTGAATAAACCAAGGCGCATTGCTGGGAGATAGATAAGCCGGCTAGTCTAACAGCTATGAGATGAGAAAAAAAGGCCATTCCCCCTATGTGGCTAAGCCACTAAATGGAACTTAGCTCTTATCTGAACTGATGCAGGGATTCCTCTGATTTCCCAGCTTTGCTTTGATGTGCTCAGCTTTAGCGGTGGTTGAGAAGCCGTGCTACCCGCCGTCGTACATGCTTTTATACGCCTATGCAACACAATGCTGCCGAGACCCGACTAGCTCTAGATGGCCTTAGCGGCGAGCAGCCGTGTGAAAAGAATGTTAAAAGTATTGTAGACCAAAAAAACATTTCTGGCCTCTCTTGTACGCATAGTCAGATCTGCCATTTCAGTTTTAAATCTGATGTTACATGAGCCAAGCTTATAGCTTGAGAGAGAGAGTAAGGGGGAAAAAAAGTCGACTTTCTCTTTGCTACAGATCACTAACCTGCATTTAAATGAAGACAGGATGCATGTTTAGGGCTGCACTTACTCCTTGCTGCCATCTAGCAGAGGAATAGGTGTAGTGCAAGCAAAACTCAGTTTAAGCATTTGATCAGGGGCCATGTAGCATCTGCAGAAGTAATGTTTAACAAATGACATTAATTCTGTCTCTCTCTCTCTGTATATGTACATGAGAGTCTGTACAGGCTAGATGTTCCCCTTTTGTGGGCTAAGTCTTGTTTAAATGATTCCCAGATAAACATTCTGTGCATCTATGGGATTATACAGAAATGCTATGTGCATATAATTATCACCGGCACACAAACATACTGTTCTCTCTTGTGTACATAGAGTTTGTCAACTCAAATACAAAGTCATCTATTACATTGCAGGAGTTCTGCACTGACTATACATGATATTCCTTCATTTTTGGAGCTTGACGGTCCCTGGTTACTATAAATTTCAGTGGCAAGACATAGATTTAAAAAAAAAGGAACATTAGGCTAAAGAAACAATGGCAGAATTTAGTTTTTATTCCACAGGCCAGAGAGCTCCTTGCAAACCTACAAGTTGGCGCACCTTTACAGGTACTGAGGCATTGAGAAATTGCTTCCAGTTGAGGACATTTCTTTTCTGTCAACATTTTGCCGCTCACAAAACACAACCATGGCTTGGCTTTTCTCCTTTTTCAGTTACTGAACCGTTCCCTTGAGTTGCTGTGGAGATGGTCAGGTGGAAAAAAAACAATATTACCGCCACACCCTGGAGCCTTCATTAACCTCTTCAGAGCCATGAGAACGCCTTCCTCAGCATTTTAAAACCATTCTACAGTAGTGTCGCACAAGGTCTAAGAAGTCTGTTATTTCTAAATAAATAAATAAATAAACCCCACAGGAGGCGAGCGTATGAACCCGCATAAACACTCACCACACGCTGGATCAAAAAAATCTCCAGCTCCATTCCTGAGAGACTCAAAGAGCAGCGCCGAGATCAGGAAGTGTGTGAATGGCTTGCCGGAGGCATGTGTTTTTTCCTGTTTGGGGAATGAATTATGCATCGCCTTAATCAAATAAATACAAATGAGAACGCCTTGCCAATCAGTCTCAAAAGCCTGAAGAAGGTGTTGCGTACTAAGATATATGCTCCTCCCCTCCACCTCTGTATCACTTTTGTGCCTTTCATCTCTCCTCCTCGGACAGACTATGGAGAAATGAACACCCCACTATTTCTCTCTCATCTCTTTCTCCCTCCTCCCTGTTCCCGCTATCCTTCACTAAGCACAGAGTGGGCAGAAGAGTTCATGCACTCCAGCAGGGACTCACACAATTCCAGAGGCCTTGTTTTGCTACGCAGTCTGGAGAAAAGCATTTCATTTGGCCAGGGGATTTACCACTCAATTATTCTGTGCAAGCATACAAATAGGTCACCGTTTATAGGTACTTTTGCAATTTGTTTGAGTGTGTGTCTGATTCATGCTGATTTGTTCCCCCTTCTTTAAGCTTTTGAGTGCTATGAAACACTTACATGGTATTAGCTCTCCAACATCTCAATTTTTGAACCGTGTTCACGTTGTCTTAAAGTTTAATAATTAATCCACAGGACAAAAAAAATTAAAGAAGAAAAAAATCATGGTTATCCTGTAAGAGTCACGAATTTAGTCTAGATGAAGAAGAGTGGAGACGATTGATCAATTAAGTCCCTTTATTAAACAAAGTAAACTCAGGTAATTCAATGAAGAAAAACAGCAACGAAACAGTGTGTAGCACACAATACATGAACAATAATGAACAGAAGAGTGTAAATACACAGGGTGATGAACAGGTGAGAATGAATTAATCAATAACCATAGCAACAAATGAAGAGTGGGAAAATGGAACAAAGGAAAACAGGTAGCCAAAGAAATACAAACTAAAAGTTCATGAAATTGAAGACAGGCAGACCCTGATAGCAAGGTCCTCAATTTGCGGTAACATTTACCATCAATCTGCGAACTTTCACAGGGGAAATCCAATCATTTCAGTAGGAATCTAGATCAGGAATTACACACGACGGTGAAACATTTCCTCAGATAGATTTTGTGGGGAGTTCAAGTTGGTTATGCCGCGCTATCCAACAGAAAGCTGTTATAGGTTTGAAAATGGCTTCTGTAGTAGTTTAAAGGCCAAAAGAACATAGGTATGTTGTTGTTCGCCTAGTATCTGGTACGATAGTGACAACCCTTCTAGGGTTTAAAAAAGCAATCTTTGGTTTACTAGCTCAAAACTACTAGTCTAACAGCAGTGTTGTGGGTTGAGAGTGACTAATTGTTTCACCCACAATAAACACCAACACACACCACCGGTTATCATATAATTAAATTCAGCATATAAGACTTCTATTTACATTGCATTCATATTTATTCATTTGGCAGACACAAATACACAACTTTACATAAGCACAATTAGCGGTGAGTCATACGAGGAGTTAGCAATCAAACGGTTTCAAAGCTGGCTAAGCTATAAGCTAATTTAATACATAATTTACCAACTGTTTATTCTTAACCATTTAAGTCCCAAACACATTATCTTAGTAAAAATAATCATGGAAAAATATTGGTATTTTGCTTGGCCTCCTCATTATGACACAGAGCAGGTTATTTATTTCTGGACTATTCTTCTATGCAATATTATTATTCTTCAGCTATATCGAGAGATGGTAATCAGTTAAAATATTAATTCTGAAAAGTTTGTTTTTGTGAATTGTGGGGACTTTCCATAGGCCGCAATGCATTTTATACTGTACAAACCGTACTTTCTATCCCCCTACCCTACCCCTAACCCTAAACCTAACCATCACAGGAAACTGTGCACACCTTTATTTCCTCAGAAACACATCATTTAGTATTTATTTTTAGTATTATTTTTATTAATTAATTTACATTGTGGGGACCGGTGGCTGGTCCCCACGATGTAGGTGAACTCAGGTTTATATTACATGGTCCCCACAATGTAATATAAACAAAAGCACACACACACACACACACACACACACACACACACACACACACACACACACACACACACAGCATAAAAATGAAAAACATGGAATGCAAATCTGCAATAAATTAAAATAACTACAAATATGGAATGTAAATGTAAATGTAAAAAAAAAAAAAAAAAAAAAATCTACACTTCATGGGTGTAATTTTACATCTGTTACATGCCTGTGTGCATTCGTCTTCTGCTGGTGTTTCACATTAGCATTTCTATGAATGGTGGTGTTTAACACATGGGTGACATTTTACTTGTTGAGCTTCTATGATAATTAAATTTCACCGTGCAAAGATTATAAATGACTTTACTTTTGTTAAACATCCCATCTGGGACATTCGAAACTATCCGTAAAGATGTCTTTTCCCACTTACTGATAAATGCATGCTCCGTTAGGGACTAGGTAAGTGTGTGTGTGTGTACACTTGCGCTGTAGCTTAAATCCATTTCAATCAGCTCCAAATGTTTCAATCAATTTTTAGAATTCGCACTGAACAGACTGAAACAATTGTAATGTCAAAATTTAAGAAAATGTTAACATTCTTAAAAAAAAATTCATTAAACTTATTTAATCAATAATATGTGTTAAAATTCCTAATAAGAAAGAAAATTCAAAGAAACATGATACTTACAGTATACAGCACACACATTCACCAAAAATCGAATTTAAAAAACAACAAAAGTCTTTTCTTTGTGATGCTAATGCGTGGCTTAGAGTGCCAGTTGAGTCCTAGTGGACAGACTTTCTGCATCTACAGGCTAAAATCAAATGAATGCTGTGAATATATATGAACAGAAAGATACCTGTCCAGAGAGCATGTCTGTATACAAGAAAGCAGAGCAGTCAGCCCAAACAATCAGAGCAGAAAAGCTACATGAAACACAATTTAACATCATGTTTCCAAACCACACAAAACTGCTGATGACAGCAATCAACTTTGAGAGAGAAAGAGGTAATAGGGACGTTGACATGTACTGTATGTCATTAAGAGAAATTGTCTAGATGTTGCCGAATGCTGTTTACAACAAGTCGGTAATCAATGCTGCTGGATCAAATAGGCCTGAATCCCTTGTCGTCGACTTGCATCACTGAGCAAGCATCAGTGTCCATTAGTGATTTAGTTAGTGATTTAGTCCAGGACCATATCTGTGGCATCTGACTAAAACTTTGTTGTTGATTCTGAATGAAACAAAACCAAAACTACATGACAATATGCCTAATTTGTACAATGGAAAATGGTCTAAAGACATTTTTTCCCTTAAAAATTATTTTACTTTCTCATAGAAGTAAATACATTTCTTTAATTAATTGATATCTTTAAACATTTAGAACTCCTACAAACTAAAAATGAGTGAATCATCATCATTGGTTCGTCAATATTGTTCATAAAAAAATAAAAATTAAAAAATAAAAATCGGAACTTTGTCACTGTTAGCATAAACAGTGTATAACTTACTCTGCCTTCCTTTTTCCGTTTCCATTAAACATTCCTGTGTTCATTTTTGTCTGAAAAAGAAGAATCATAACTGTATTTATGAATGCTATATCATGGTAAACACTTTCAAATAAAATAATACATGTATTATTTAATATAATTCAATATAATTGATGCCATTATCTTTTAAAAAAGCTTTAGCACTATTAAATTGTAGTACAGTGTTGTCATATGACAACTTTATATATTTTCGCAATTTTCTGTAAAACTGTTTTTTTACTAATTTTTCAAATATGCAACAAAGATGCTTATATGCCTTTCTGTGTGCTGCAGTTGTCACGCTATTTGTTCTAGCAATATCTTGAAATAAAAAACACACTTTCATTATTTAAACCCACTGAACATAAAGCTGCAATTTAATTATTATATATTTTTTTTAAATGCATTATCCATTATTCCTTATTATGCAAGTGCTAGATTTTTAGCATAATGGTTCATAGGTCAAGTAAAAGTACTTGCATTGATTGAAAATAATGACTCACCTAATATTTAAAGAGAATGTATTTTCTAAAAATGCCATTTGATATTGCAGCCTGGTCTCACTGTTATTAATATGTAACTTTCAAAGACATGAAACATACCTTTTTGTACGTTTAGAAAGGTGCTAGAACATACAATACTGATGTAACGTTAATTATGGCACTAAAACGTAAAAAATACAAAATTTGATGAACAAAAGAGACCAGCGAGAAAAAAAAAAAAAAAACAGCGAAAAAAACGTAAAATATTTAAGAATCTTTCATGTCATAAAGATATTTGTATAATTTCCCTTTTATCATTTTGTAGATAAATGTAAGATCCCTAAACCCTATCCCAAACCTAAACATACCCATTTTATACAGAATATTAAAAGAATAAAACATAATGGACAGAATTGTGTCGGAAAATTACAATTTAGAAAAAAAAATAACATTAAAATGATGTTTTGAGCCGCTAATCCTACACCTACACCTAAGTTACCCCTAAACCTACCCATAACCATTTCTTAAAACTATACTGTTATAAATAAAAGAATAACAGACAAAAATGTCAAAAGTGGTACCAAAAGTAGTTCAAATGATGATGCAGTCCTCTCTGGCGGTAATAGTTTTTTATAGGGTACAGAGCAGAATTTAATTAAGTAATCCATGAAAATATGTTGAATCCAGCTTCTGTCCGTGAAGGCGCGCAGCCGCAAACTCATTTCAAATGTCAATCCACTGAAACACGGCATATCGCAATCTGTGACGAAGCAGGTGACAACCAATGAGCGTTCGATATCAGTGCCATAAACCCTGTCGTAACGCTTCTCGAGGGTGCCGCTACTTTCAAATTTAAATCATAACGAGCGCAGGCTTTTACTGCATGGTCGCTGCTGAGAATGAAGATGAAAATCGCCGGATAAAGGGCTGAATTTGGATCTATTCCTTGCAAACATATGGATTCTAAAAATTTTGAGTACAGCAAACAAATTAAATGTTTGTAATTTGTGAATTTATGTTGTGCTTTTGTGTATTTTATGGTTGTATTGTCAGTCGCTGCATAGGAGAAAACGCCCAGCAAGCGCCCAGGAGTCACACAGCAAACAAACCAAAGTCCCTTTAAGACCAGTCATTTCACTTGGCGGCCATCTTTGAAACGCCTCTCGGGCATCCTGGGCATCATGCAGCTCATATCACTTTGAATGGGGAAACATCAAATTCTCCAAAGCTGATTGCCAAGCTTTCGATTAAATTTCATATTTGTAATCACCAATGAAATCTGATAACTGTCATATAATTTTTTTCCAAACGCTCGAATCATGACAAAAAAACCCCTGTATTTTTCAGGCTGGATCAAGCGCATGAGCAGACCTAAATACGTGTCTCTGTTTCTATAGAAACCAGTGCTTCTAACGGCAACTGCAATGACGCGATGACTTTACCAGTCTGTGATTGGCTTTTATTTAGAAGGCGGGACTTATTCCGCCATATTGCATATTTCACTTTCTCCCATTCAAAACAATACAAGTGACACGTCTTGTGTCATTCTATAGTCTTTGAACAAACTAAATGCTACAAAATGGTTAAACAATTACAGAAATTTTATTCATAAGATTTCAAAGTGTAGTCTTGTTAGGGCCCGAGCACCGATGGTGTGAGGACCTTATTGGAATTGACCTTTCGCCGGGAGTTTGATTGACAAGCGATCTAACCAATCAGAACGCCGCATCCGCCATTTTGTCCGACAAAGCAGCCAGTAGTTAAAAGATTAACCTCGGCGGAGTTAAACTTGAAAAATGGTGTGTATTGACGTCTTTCCGCGTTTGAAACAACATTCATTCTCATGTTCATGGACTAATAGGAAGAGATGATCGGTTTTTACGAGCGGTTAAGCTGAGGATCTACAGCAATCTGTCACGACCATGGTCACGACACATTAAAGAGCAACAAAACGGTTTTTATTGTTTGAATTTCTTTAGTAACTAACGTTACACGGTTTGAAAGCTGGGACTTTGTTTAATATCATAAGTAACTTGCTCTGTCTTGTCTGTCGATGTGTGGTCAGTATTCTCTATGTTCCGCGATGTATTTTTTTTTTACTGCGTGTGGAGTGACAGCGCCACGGCTTGTCGGACAAAGCAACAGTAACTAAGGGGGGCGAGGCTCGGCGAAAGGCTAATTGCTCCGTTTATTTAACATTTGTAATCCTCCGAAATGAGTTTGCAGCACAAGTCATTAACAGAAATGTTATTTCATATTAAGTAGATGAGTAAACAATAAATTCGACTAAAACATGTATTGATATGACAATTGAATACAGATTTAAAACATTAATGCCACGATTTTAATATTAATACATGGGAATTCGTACATGCACTTTACGTGATAGATTTACGTTTTATTGCTGTTAATATGTCAAGGTTGTACATTTTTGCCTGTATGAAAACGTAAGTAAATGTACATGTGGTAGAACGTAAAAATACATATTCTCATGAGATCACGTAACACGTTTGCTATTGGAATTGCTAATTAAATCATTTTATAGATTTCATATCTAATCATAATGTTAATAAATTGAACTTTTCAGTTTAGATCTGAAAAGAGCAAATGAGCTGTTATTTGTGTGGCAGTACAACCAGTACTTTTGATCACTAAATTACTCTTTTTGTAATATTTTTGTATTTTTTAGTATACCATAATACATCAGGAATTATAATAAAATAAGTACATGCACAACAAATGCACAACACAACATGAAAAAAAAAAATGTGTTAATGAGCAAAAATGACAAATAAAACAAAAATCTCAATTACTTTCCACCAAAAGTCTATGTACTCTGTGTTTTTGTCATGGCAACACACTGAATTACTATTTAAAGAGAGAGAGAGAGAGAGAGAGAGAGAGAGAGAGAGAGAGAAAACTGCAGTCATTTGAGACAGAGAGATTAGAAATCTATTACCAAAGCAGATAACCATTGGCCCTCTTCAAGCCATTTATCTAACTGTCCTCTCAAATGGATCTTAAAGTTTGCATCTCCAGTCCTCAAAACTCAATATCTGAGAGAGAGGGGCTGTTACACCATTGAAAGTGTAATGAATTGCTCAGGGGTTTGTATGTGTCATCAGTTAACCCAATCTACTGCAGCCATAAAAATGGGCTGGGCTGAAATCACATGACAAATTGCAGGATGAAATGGTGTTTGGATGGTGTGGTCAGCTACACCATCATCCTTTTACCCTCTGTGCATGTAAAATGTCTGTCAGTAATGGGTTGAGTAGGATGGGATTTACTTTAGTCAAATAGATGCTGTGAGTGATGAAGCCTGGATGCAACAGAACTATAGGAAAACAATAAATGAGCACTAACCACAGAGCGAAAGACTGGATATTGCACAGCAGCCTCAGAGAACATTTTTCATGGAGGACGTGTGAAGAATTATCAAGTTGAAATAGGATTCTTATCAGTCTTCATAAGATTAAGAAAAGTCATGGTGTCAAACAGGTAAAATATGAGATACCAAGTCATAATTATGAGATAAAAAGTTGAAATCATGCGCTAAAAATCATGTTATGGGTCATAATTGACTAAATATTTAGACTATAGCACTTTTTATACATAAAATGCAGCTCAAAGTGCTTGCGAGGGAAAATACAAAAATAAAATCATACAACACTGTCAATGGAATTTCACACAATATCAACATAATGTCAGTATCATTAAAAATATTGATATCAATATACTCGAAAGCAACTTTAAAAAGATATATCTTGATTTGCCCATTAACATCACTCAAAAAAAATTATTTAAAAATTATTTTTTATTTAACACTATTCTATTAGGTTTTTCATTCAAACCATTGCATTGTGTTAAAATGTTTTGGCTCAACTAAATATTTTCATATTGAAAAAACATGTTTTATTAAGTAGGCCAAAATAACATTTAATGCTTGTTCAGCTTAATTAAATTAAGCCAACACAAATCTTTTCATCCACTTTACTTAACCCTTTTGAGTTGAGACTACATAAACAGGATTTCCCCTTCCCATCATGCTTTGCACAGGATAGGGATAGGGTGAGTAAATGTTGAAATAAAATGTTATTTAATGCTTGTTAAACTTGTTAATGCTTATTATTCTTTTATGTTTATATTTAAAAGAGTTTCTGGTATAGTGTTTTTGAAGGTTACCGTTGTGGTGAAGTGTAGAGCATGTGCTTGGGTTGAGGACCTGATTAAAGTTGTTTTAATAATAAAAAACAACTATTTTGGGCATGCCATAGATGTAATAAAACCATCTTCAGGCAAACACCAATAAGAGTCTTTACAGAGTAAAGATTTTGTAAAAGTTATTCTTGTTAGATTACATTTGTAATAGTTGTGAAAATTTTTCTTGAATGCATTCACTAAATAAACTAGTTAAACTGGATTACTTGTTTTAAATTTTGTTAGATTTTAATTTTGAACTTAATAGTTTTAGACAAAATTAAGAATGTTAACCTGATTCAACTAAATGCCATTGAATTAACTTTATGTAATAAACTTAAGTTAACTGAAATTAATAATGTTAATTAAATGCAACATAACCCAGTTACGTGAAACCTGTTAACATAAAAAAAAGTTATGTAAATCCAACGTATCATTTTTTTGAGTGAATATGAATGCTTGAATCCTTCAAATCTGTCAACATTCTGTCAGAAATATGACTGACATATCTGATAGTTTTATCTGATAGTTACAACTTCATATCATAATTTTGACTTTTTACCTTTATGTATGTTTATATAATTTTACATTGTCATAATTATGACTTATGATTTACCAAAGCATTTTTTTTCTTGCATGCATGGTGGAAATGGTCTTCCATACATATTCAATACAATATATGAAAAACAAGATGAGGACAATCCAGTAATTGAGTGCTATTTTTGTGCAGTAATTAAGTGTTGTTGGGCATAGATTTTAGCAACTCACTGCATATATGGTTCTGAATGTGGCTCATCCAATCAGATTTTAGAGTCTGAATGAGGCTATGTAATATACAGCTATGGAAAAAATTAAGAGACCACTCCAAGTTCAGAAATCAATGTAAAGTGGTCTCTTAATTTTTTCCATAGCTGTATATACAGTTTCCTGCAAAACATTATCATAATATATAAATTGTGATCACCCACCTCCATTGTTAAATATCAACCTGAATCTTAAATGTTAAGTATATTTCAAAATGTACTTGGGATCTCTCAGAGCCCAAAAAGAACTTGAGGTGGTTTTGAGAGGCTGTTTTTACACTAGCTCAAAAGCTAGCCACATCACATTACTTTGTGTGTAAGAGTGTGCATCTATGTGCCAGTATGCCGTCTGTTCTCTATTGATTGCCTGAGGCGGCCACCTGACCCGATTAATAAACTGCTGTTGCCAGCGCGGCATCCCTGCTTCCCCGCACACAGAGGAACGACACATCCATGATGCATGATGCAAGCTGGCTCCAAGTAGGAAGCAGGAAGGGGATGGGGCATGGCCCGTGGACAGAGATCTGCTCTCAGCTGGCATCCACTACACTCAGCTGCAGATAGAAGGAGAGAGAGAAGATAAGAGGAGAGATACTGTAGAAGAGAAAGGGTTATAATAAAAGAAGAGAAGGCGGAAAGGAATCGAATGATGAAAGAGGGTTCTGAGAAAGGAAATGTAATGTTCTCTAGTTAGATGGTAACAATGATTAGGGTGTTTATCTTTTTTGGGGCAAACTTTACTTTTGGCTTTTGACTCAGTGGTGCTTACAACAATATAGACTTCTAATGCACATAATAGGAGTCATCTAATGAAGTACAGTAACTAAAGTCCATAATAACCAATTTTAAGGAATCAAATGTTCTCAGAGATAAGGATCAAGCAATACTGCAATGAGTTCTATCAGACTTAAAAGTAAGATGGTCAAAATTCCTGGCATTTTCATTCATATATGTGTGTATATATATATTATATATATATATATATATATATATATATATATATATATATATATATATATATATGTGTGTATATATATATTATATATATATATATATATACACACACACACACACACTTTGGTGCCCCATTACTTTTTTTAAAATCATTAGAAGTAGGGATGTCCTGATTAGCTCATTTGTTATAATGGTGGACATTGTAAACAAAATGTGTGGTCACAATTATGAATATGGGACTAATGATATACACTTCTTGTATTTTATATATACAATAATCAGACTAATTGCAACAAAATGAAAAAAGTGGACTTATTCGCAATTATGTGTTGTGGCTGAGTTGTTATAGGTCTGTGTGACTCTCGATGTATTAGACCTAATTTAACAGAGGAATTTTGGTATTCTTCTGTAGCCTGACGAGTAACTTCAGCCGTTGTTCATGTGAAGGTCTCCGGTTACTATGGTAACCTCGGTTCCCTGAGAGACGGGAACGAGACATGGCGTCAGAAGCTGACGCTTTGGGGACTCCCTTTTCTCCTAATTCTCCTGAAATCCTATTGCACAACGCCAGTGAAGTTGCAACTCTCACTGGCCAATGCCAGCCAAGACGGCGAAAGGGGCGGTACCCGCCTCTATATAATGCGCCGACCTGGCGGCATAAGCTCAGAATCTTCCGACTGAACGAGAGTACAGCAGACCTGAGCGGTGAACACGGCAGTCTACGCCATGTCTCGTTCCCGTCTCTCAGGGAACCGAGGTTACCATAGTAACCGGAGACGTCTTTCGAGAACGGTCTCTCGACATGGCGTCAGAAGCTGACGCTTTGGGGACTGTATAGAACAACGCCGTGGGAACAGCGAAGAAGGAAAGCTCAGCCACTGCGGAGCTACTATGAACAGTAATAAAACATAATCCCCAATGAGTACACGCCTACGAAATGCTTATAACGTGGTTACTCATCTAACACTGTATGCATTCAAGAATAATATACAGGCTACATACGGGGTATTGAAGCATGTGGGCGGCCAGGCCGGGCACAGCAAAAAGAACATACACTTAACGAGCAGCTGTTGCTGGCGTAGGTGTAACATGAGAGAATTCATAGTGAGCCCTTGCTCATTGCGAGGACATAGACGAACTACTGGAACTGTGTCCCATATTCCAGGTCGCTTATGGTGGCATAACGTACGCGACAACAACGCGCCTCATACAGCTCGCTCTGCCAACATGAAGGGGAGAGCGCCACAGACTGGGTGTGGCGCTGGCTCCGCCCCCAGATTCACTTATACGACCTAGTTGAAACCACCAGCCTCAGCTAATGGGCGGGAACTGCAGGTAGAATATGAGTTGTATTCAACGCCAGGACTTGTGAGGCTAGAGAACACACGTCCAAATTGTAAAACCTGGCGAAGGTGTTCTGCGACGACCAGCCCGCCGCCATACAAATGTCTTTGATGGTGACGCCTTTAGTCCATGCCCACGAGGATGCAATCGCCCTCGTTGAATGCGCTCTGACGCCGATAGGGCATTCCATTCCTTGGTTAGAATAGGCCAAAGTGATCGCATCAACCACCCAATGCGATAGCCGCTGCTTAGAGACGGAACGTCCTTTGGTACTGCCGCTGAAACACACAAACAGCTGCTCAGAGAGCCTGAACTGAGCCGTGCGGTCAATGTAAATTCGCAAAGCTCGCACTGGGCATAACTCCTGATGAGGCGCGTTATCCACTGACTCCTGGGTGAAAGCCGAAAGAGTTATCACTTGAGCTCTGAACGGCGTTGACAGTGATTTAGGCACGTAACCCAGCCTCGGCCTGAGTGTGACGTTACAATCATCTGGCCCAAACTGCAAGCAATCAGCGTTAATAGAAAGCGCTTGCAAATCCCCCACGCGTTTCACTGAAGCGAGGGCGAGTAGCAGCGCGGTTTTAAGTGAGAGCTCCTTTAAGCCGACTGACATGAGCGGCTCAAAAGGCGGCCGAGTCAACGCTTCGAGCACAAGAGCTAAATCCCATGACGGCACCGTGGGGGGCGAGAGGGTCTTAGTCGCCTTGCACCCCTCAAAAATTTTACCACTAGGTCGTGTCTGCCCACCGAGCGCCCATCGATAAGGACATGAAAAACTGAAATAGCTGCCACATAGACTTTAAGAGTGGAAGGCATACTGCCGCCGTCCAATCGCTGCTGCAAGAAATCTAGAATGCCTGAGACGGGGCAGCTTCCCGGTTCGAGACCATTCAGTTCGCACCATTTCACAAATACTGCCCATTTAGAAGCGTACAGGCGCTCTTGTAGAAGGGGCTCGCGCCTCCGTAATCGTGTCCATAACACGGCAAGACAGAACGCTCGGATCTACCGGCTCCCTTGCACTACCCACACATGAAGTTTCCACCATCCGGGGTTGGGGTGCCAAATCGACCCGCCCGCTTGGGACAGAAGGTCTCGTCCTCAGTGGAATCATCCACGGGGGAGCCGTTAACAGTTCCAGCAGATCGGGAAACCACGGCCTGTTCGGCCAGTACGGGGCGATTAGAAGCACCGACGCTCTCTCCTCCCTGATCTTGTGCAGCACTTGTGACAATATCTTCAGCGGAGGAAATGCATAAAGGCGAACATTCGGCCATGGCATCGTCCAGTGCGTCCCCTCCCAGGGGAGAGCGCGACAGAGAAAAGAACAGAGGACAATGCGTGTTCTCCTCCGTCGCGAATAGGTCCACTTCCGCCTTCCCGAACTGTTCCCAGATCATTCTCACTGTCCCGGGGTTCAATCTCCATTCTCCTTGAGGGATCCCGTCCTCGACAGCATGTCCGCGCCGCTGTTCAGGTGGCCCGGAACATGCGCCGCTCGGATGGAGAGCAGATGGTGGTCGGCCCACAGTAGAAGCTGCGCAGCCTGCTCGTAAAGGGCTCGCGAGTGCACTCCGCCCTGGCGATTTATGTACGATACCACCGAAACATTGTCCGTACGAACCAATACATGATGGCCCCGGACTTGTGTGAGGAAGCTTCGAAGAGCCAGAAAGACCGCCCTCACCCGAGGCGATTTATATGCCACGTCTTCTCCGATTCCGTCCAGTAGCCCGACGCTGGAACGCCATCGCAATGAGCTCCCAGCCCGTCGTCGACGCGTCCGTCGTGACCACTTTCCGCCGCGTAACCACACCCAGCTGGGCGCCGCGTCGGTACAGGTCGGGATTCCGCCACGGCGCGAGCGTGCTCAGGCACCTGCGAGTGACCACAACGCGGGCATAGCCCATTCTCCAAGCCCTCCTTGGTACCTGAGTTTTCAGCCATAACTGGAGGGGGCGCATATAAAGCAACCCGTGGTGGCATACCGCCGCGGCCGCCGCCATCCGTCCCAAGAGCCTCTGATATTCCTTCAGCGCTACAGGACGGCCCAGACTGAAAGCACTCAGGGCGGACATCAAATCGCGAACGCGCTCCTGACCTAGACGCGCTCTCATCGCGACCGAGTCCAACTCCACCCCCAGATACGAGATTGACTGGCTGGGGCATAACATACTCTTTTGTGTATTCACGCATAGACCCAGGTTCTCCAAATGAAGCAATAGAGTGCGTTTGTGGCCGTTGAGCACATCCTTCGAATGGGCTAAAACTAGCCAATCGTCCAAATAATTGAGTATGCGTATTCCGTTCGCTCTCAGGGGGGAAAGCGCTGCATCCACACATTTTGAAAACGTGCGAGGAGCCAGGGCTAATCCGAACGGCAGAACTGTGAACTGATATGCTGTGCCGTCGAACGCAAATCTCAGAAAGCGCCTGTGACGAGGGGCGATCCGAATATGAAAATATGCGTCTTTCAGGTCTACTGAAATAAACCAATCTTCGGGCCGAATTTGCGCGAGGATCTGTTTCAATGTCGTCATTTTGAAAGGGCGCTTGAATAAAGCCCGGTTGATGGGTCTCAGGTCTAATATCGGACGGAGGCCACCGCCTTTCTTTGGAACGACAAAATAGCGGCTGTAGAACCCGCTCTCCCTCTCGCTTGGCGGGACCACTTCTATCGCGCGCTTTGCGAGTAGATTGAGAACTTCTTGCCTCAGCACCGACTCGTTGTGAGCCGGCACTGTCGACATAACCACGCCATTGAAACGGGGCGGTCTGCGCCGAAACTGCAAAGTGTAGCCGTTCTCTATTACGTTCCGCACCCAATCCGAAATACCCGGAACAGCCCGCCAAGCGCTCGCAAATTGGCACAGAGGACGGGGCACCCCGCCTTCTGTATTCAGGACAACGTCGGTGTATTCTGGGGTAGCGCGCTGGACAGCTCTCTTGACGAACGGGCGCGTTGAGAGGCGGCGAGTCGTGTATGTAAGAACTGACACGGGTGTTCCGCTGCGGCGGAGGACCTACATTCGGAGCGCGAGCGCCGCCGATTACACGGGAGAGCTGCGAGCCCGATTGTATCTGCAGCAATTCGCCTGCGTATAGAGTGCGAGAAGCTGCCGCTGCTAGAGGAGGAGAAAAAGCTCTTTTTGTGAGGTTGTAACATTCTTTATTACATTTACAACAGAAACATTCTCGTAGTCGCCTGCAACCGCCAAGGGGACTTCTCGAGAACACCTCGGACGCTTCGCAGCGGGTCCTTCGCTCAGCGTCCTCCTCCTCTGCACTCTCCCGTCAGGAACGAGGCTTCTGTTCCGAAGAACTAGGAGCAGTGCCGGGGCGGCCGCCTTTCTTAAAGCCGTGACGCGACTTCGGCGGTCTCTGCCAGGGTGCTCTGGTACGTGCAGAAGGCTCCGGGTCTGGCGCCGAAGGGGCGGGAGCAGAGGGAGCTCGCTTCGGCGGCCTGTTTGAAGCCGAAGAAGATCTACTGCGCGCTGGAGGCGGCGCGGGCGCCCGGCGCGGAAGGAAATGACTCATCGCCCTGAACGCTTCTGTGCTTCAGAGAAGCGCTCTGCAATCGCTTCCACGGCATCCCCAAAAAGGCCGGAGGGAGATAAAGGAGCGTTGAGCAGCGCCTTCCTATCTGCATCTTTTAACTCTGTAAGAGTCAGCCACAAATAACGGTGGAGCACAACCATAAAGCCCATGCTTCGTCCGATCGCCTGGGCCGTTTTCTTCGTTGCCTTCAGGGCAAAATCAGTCGCAGCGCGCAGATCTTTAAAGGCCTCGGGGTCCGCTCCCTCGTCCAGGGATTTCAGGAGCTGAGCCTGGAAAACCTGAAGTACCGCCATCGTGTGAAGTGCTGAAACTGCTTCACCTGAGGCGGCGTATGCCTTATCAGCGATATGCGCGGTCACACGGCAGGGTCTTGACGGCAACATAGCGCCTGCCTTCAGGGAAGCTGACGAGGGGCAGAGGTGCGCCGCGACAGATTCCTCGACTGGCGGAATGCGCGTATAACCACGGGCTTCAGCGCCATCAACTTTTGTGAATATTTCCGAGCCGCTGGCGTGGGCGCGAGCCGAGTGGGGCGCGGCCCAGGTGCTAGCGACCTCCTCGTGCAGGTCTGGAAAGAAAGGGGCTCGCTTCCCTTGGAGCGGCGGCTCGGCGGCCCAAGTGAAGGAACCACGAATCCAGTTTGCTCTTCGCTGGCTCGTCGGGAGAATCCCATTCAAGACCGAGATCATTCACGGCCCTAGTAAGAACCCTAACAAGCTCGTCTTGAAACGCCACCTGCCCCTCCGGCTCAGAGCGCTCCTCCAAGAGGTTGTCCGCCCAGTCCTTCTCGGACGCCGTTAGGGACATGGCCTCTTCGGGTTCGTCATCCCTCGCCGCGCCGAACGAAACCATCTCCGACGCGCCGGGGGCGGGTCGAAGACCTCCTCGGTGAAGTAAACAGGAGGGCGGGGTGGTGAGTCACACCTCATTCCCGCATCATCGCCCCTATGCGGCTGTCCCACCAGCGGCTCGTCAGCGGCAGTGGGACGTTGCCTAGGACAGTCACCAAGGGCGATGCTCCTCCGAGCCCTCAGCACCCGCACTGGGAGATCCTCGCAGTGCGGGCAGCCCGACCCGGTGAGTGCTGCTTCTGCATGGGCGAGTCCCAGGCACAGAATGCAGTACTCGTGGGTGTCCGGAGCCTCGATAGGCCCCGAACACAGCGTGCAGAAGGTAGACATGCTGGAACGCCGAGAGGGTAATCCGTCTACTTCGCGTCTTCTCCACAGCTGTCTCGTAGTAATGTCGAAGTTATTAATTGTTGAAGTGAAAAGGAAGATTCTGAGCTTATGCCGCCAGGTCGGCGCATTATATAGAGGCGGGTACCGCCCCTTTCGCCGTCTTGGCTGGCATTGGCCAGTGAGAGTTGCAACTTCACTGGCGTTGTGCAATAGGATTTCAGGAGAATTAGGAGAAAAGGGAGTCCCCAAAGCGTCAGCTTCTGACGCCATGTCGAGAGACCGTTCTCGAAAGGGAACTCAAAGACAGTGACAGTGACAGCCTGATGCTTTGTTTAAAGACTATTTGTGGGTGGCTGTTTGTTGTTTCACCTATCAATTCATGTCAATAATGTATAATAGGGTAAATCCTGTATAGTGATTTATCCTTTATAGTGCTTGCATAAAGCAAGTAGCCATTATGGAAATTAACCATGGTTTTATCATAGTAATTGACCAATTGATTACCATTTGTATAACCACAAAAAAACGAACAAAGTTAAACTATGATTTTGAAGCGAAACCATGGTTTATTTGTGGTTACCATGGAAAAACTACAAGAACCATGTTTTTTTTGTTTTATTCGAGGTAAAACCGTAGCTATTTTTCGTAAGGGAGTGTACTCAGTCGTAGCTATTATGTATCTTTGTAACTCATTGTAAGTCCTTTTGAAGCATGCTCAAGTGCACAACCTTCTTTTATAGAAAAAAAAACAAAAAAACAAAAAAACAAGTGGGCTCCCCCAAAGTCCACGGTATAGTTCGAACACTGATTATGATACAAAAAAATGAGTTAGATTTACTTATGAGATACAAAGTCATAATTTAAAAAACAGTTAGCTTATGTCAGAATTATGAGTTTTTATGTTAGAATTTTAGCTTTTTATCTCATAATTTTAACATTTATCAAAGTATGATTTTTTCTTGTGTGGCACAAATAGGCTTCCATATTCAATACATAAAAAATAAATAAATAAATAAATCTTAATTTTGAAAAAATTAACGTTGTGCGCATGTTTCCGCATAATTTCCTCCACATGAAAATTCCTTGACCCCAAACCTGCAAAATCCAAAAATTATAGTAGGAAGAGAAGTACATCTCAATCTCTCAATTTTCTCAATTTATTATTTTTTTTACAATTACACTGTTGACAACCAGCGATCAGAGGTTAAATCGAAAACCAACTGCAGTTGAAATACAGCTAAAATGGATCAGACATGGACCACTTTGTGGAGTACACAGCACAACAAAACAGGACAGGACAGGAACTGGAACGGATCCCTCAGGGCAAAAGCGAAGCTTGCCAGACCAAAGAGAAAAGAAAGAACAAATAAAGAAGAGGCAACAAAAGACAACAACAAGGCCTAGTGATGATATTATTATTTCTTAGTTAAATTTCTGTCAGTAATGATCTGAGTAGATCAGGGTTTACTTTAGTCAAAGAGATGCTCTGAGTGATGCAGCCTGGGTGCAACAGAATTATGGGAAAACAAATAAATGAGCACTAACCACAGAGCGAAAGACTTGATATTCCAGACTGCAGCCAACAGGCAAGCTAACATTTTTCATGGGGAAGAAGTGTCTCAAGCAAATCAACACAGGAAGATCTTGTGTTGTTAGGCATGAAGCAAACTGGATTTTACAAACTTGACTTATTAAGAAGACTTCAAATATGGCTCATCCAAATATTTAACATAACTCGGCCAAGTGATGGTAATAGCATAACTGCCCAAAACCGGACTGAACAGAAAAAAAAAGAAAAAAAAGAATAGAAACAAAACCTTAAACCTAAAGTTAAGACTCCATTTAATGCTTATGAGTATTGTCAACACAACATTAATTCTTCATTTAAATGCATAAAGACATAAAACATTTCAATCAGCTCATCTGAAGAGGCTACTTGAGGTTTCTTCTCCAAGGCTAGTGAGTTTAAGTGGAAAAAAAAAACAAAAAAAAAAACATTTCTTTTAAACACTTGCTTCTATTGTACTATTCTATTTGGTTTTCAGTTTAATCATTGGAATAATTTATGAACAAAGGAATTATTTGCATTATTAGAGACACTTTAGCCACTTCAGCTCTGTAGGGCACTTAACATTGGATTTGCTAATGGATTTTTTCAGACAATGAAGATGTATAATTTAGATACCCTATTCAAAAACTCTCTACATGGGTTCAGAAAGCATAGCAAAGTATCTCTTGAAGAGAAAGAGAAACAGCATCTGCCCTTGATAACTGTCCAGATACAGACTCCCCAAACTAAAACGCAACTTTAATCAACATCATTAGAATCGACAGCGAGCTAATTGATGGGAGCACAGCGTGTCCATAATGGTCTGAAGGTTTGGAGATTTTAACTGCATATTGGCAATTTGGAGTCTATAATGAAGAGGAATGGTCTAAGGTTTTCATCGATATCGTTGGAGAGTGAGCATTTAAAGGTGAACGGTAACACTGCCTTGCCAATTATTGCTGATCTGACTAAGCAGGACTAAATGACAGCAGGATGAAATGAAGGGATATGCGAAGGAATAACCACTGAATTCTAAAAATCAGAACATAGTGAACTCATATAATTCCTAACATTCTCTTAATGACTATATAGGACATCAGGGCTGGGTTATAGACCAGGCCAGTTGGGTCATTACACCGGGACCTTCAGAATATCAGGGGCCTCCGAAGCCTTGAGCAATGTGACCCAGACCTCACTGATGCAGCCCAAGCTGATCACCAGGACCCCGGCTACTGGATCAATGACGTGACTCAAATTTTTTTGGTCTTATCTATTCATTTATTCAAGAAGGCATTAAAACTGCAATTCATACATGCAATGACATAATGGTCCCATGTATAATATATAGGAGGATCTATTGCCAGAAATGCAATATAAAATACAAAACTATGTTTTCTGTGGTATATAAGGACCTTACATAATGAACCGTTATGTTTTTATTACCTTAGAATATGAGCAATTTCTATCTACATACACTGTGGGTCCCCTTACATGAAAGTCGACATTTTGCGCCGCCATGTTTCTACAGAATAGCCCTAAACTACGGTGGCCCAGTAGTGCACAACACAACGAAATTAAAAAAGCAAACATAAGTTCACAACACAACAAAATCGAGCCGCAACGCAATGGAATAAAGCCACAACACAACGGAAACAAGCCACAACACAACGAAATAAAGCCACAACACAACGGAATAAAGCCACAACACAACGAAATAAAGCCACAACACAACGGAATAAAGCCACAACACAACGGAATAAAGCCACAACACAACGTAAACAAGCCACAACACAACGAAATAAAGCCACAACACAACGGAATAAAGCCACAACACAACGGAATAAAGCCACAACACAACGAAATAAAGCCACAACACAACGGAAACAAGCCACAACACAACGGAAACAAGCCACAACACAACGGAAACAAGCCACAACACAACGGAATAAAGCCACAACACAACGGAAACAAGCCACAACACAACGGAAACAAGCCACAACACAACGAAATAAAGCCACAACACAACGGAAACAAGCCACAACACAACGAAATAAAGGCACAACACAACGAAATAAAGGCACAACACAACGGAATAAAGCCACAACACAACGAAATAAAGCCACAACACAACGAAATAAAGCCACAACACAACGGAATAAAGCCACAACACAACGAAATAAAGCCACAACACAACGAAATAAAGCCACAACACAACGGAATAAAGCCACAACACAACGGAAACAAGCCACAACACAACGAAATAAAGCCACAACACAACAGAAACAAGCCACAACACAACGAAATAAAGCCACAACACAATGGAATAAAGCCACAACACAACGGAATAAAGCCACAACACAACGAAATAAAGCCACAACACAACGAAATAAAGGCACAACACAACGGAAACAAGCCACAACACAACGGAATAAAGCCACAACACAACGGAAACAAGCCACAACACAACGAAATAAAGGCAAAACACAACGAAATAAAGCCACAACACAACGGAATAAAGCCACAACACAACGGAATAAAGCCACAACACAACGGAAATGCTCCCAACCACTAGGGGCTCTCAGAACTCATTAAAGTTAGTTTTCCTTGCCAATGTTCTATAGAGTCGGTAGTAATATCAATACCACAGTTAGTTTTAACAGCATGTAAACATTGTATATCGACATGGAATATTACTTAAAAATCACCTACGTGTAAAATAGCTTCATATTTATACCTGTGAATGATTTGATGCGCTACCACTGTGCATGGTGAAGGGAACGTCTGCCAATTCCACCAAGTGGTTAAAACGTATAATTTGTATTCATTAAAATTAGTCATAACATTTAAAAACAGACATATTCAAATTCCAAAGCTTGTCAGTCTTACCAACAGGAACTAACAAGCTTTGGAATTTGAACATGTCTGTTTTTAAATGTTAAACAAAGTCATTGTAATGAATACAAATTATACGTGTTAACCACTTGGTGGAATTGGTGGATGTTCCCTTCATCATGTGCTGTATCACGTCAAATCATTCACAAGTATAAATATGAAGCTATTGTGCACGTAGTTGATTTTTAATTATTAATTATTATTTCATATACAATGTTTACATACTTAAAACTAATCATGGTGTTGATATCTTTGTAAGACTGTCGACTTTATAGAACAGTGGCAAGGAATACTAATATTACCGAGCTCTGAGAGCTTAATTTCGTTGTGTTGTGCACTACTGGGCCACCATACTAAACAGACAAACTGCTCTACAGAGCACATTTTGTCGCTATGTTGTTATTGTTCTTCTTCGTTGGTGTTTTTAGAGGCAGCTTGCATCGTCACTACGTTGAATATGAGCAGAGACCGTTCTTTGTTAGAAATAAGAAGATAAGTGAAATTTAAACAAATGGAAGACTACCCATATTATTTTGCACACGAGCCGACAGATCATCAATCGTTGTCATCAAAGAAGCGAAAATATGATGCCGCCAGACGAAGTCAGGACAGACAACATGCGCTGATACAGGACAAATGTTTTCAAAGCGACACCAAAGTTGCCTGTTTTCTGCTAGACAGGAAAGCTAATCCAACTTTAGCAATGTAAGTGAAAACTGTTGTTTGATAGCTCTAGCTACAAGATAATCACCAAGAGAAGTAACTTTTTTCCCTTGCCAATGTTGAAAAATATATAATTGGATTGTAATTTCAAGTAACAGGAACGTGTGCCTATCAAGTGAACAATAATGCTGCCTTTCAGAATCTGCATAAATAAAGTGGAACTTATTTGTTGGTATTGCTTTGCTACTTTGCACACAAACATTTAATTTGGTAATTCACAGGGTAAATTTGCTAGACTGGCTACTCTCTGCTGTCTCAGACGATGACATCTTTGTCCTGTGTCGGCCACCATAGCTTCTCTATGTGCTTTTGAAAGGGAGGGGTAAGCGGTGGACTGAGTCGTTGGTTGCAATTCACAACCTCACCACTAGATGCCACGTAAATATACACACTGAACCTTTAAATGGATGCACACTGTGCAATTTATAATACTACTTTACGATTGTTGCCTGTCAGACTGTACAAACATGATACTCATGTCACACTGTGTGATCTCAGCTGTAATTTATGTCACACTGTTCGACAATCAAGAAGACTTGTCTGGAGTTTTACATTATCAACCCATACACGCTGCATTACACACAGCATTGAAATGGTGGCTAGCAAAAAAATCTCTAGTGTTAATTTTAATTACGGCTTGTCTTGAAAAACAAAGATGATTTGACAGTCATCGTAGGAGATGTCACACTGCAGGACTGTGCACCAAATCTCCTGACACTGCCAGAATTCCATCAGAGGTAAAATTTGATCGCAACAGTCATCAATCGGCTGTTGGCGAATATGTCAAACTAAAGATCAAAGACTTCAGATTTTAGCCAAGGATCAGAGGAATCTTTTAAGATTTGCAAAATTTGTCTCAGACGGCCAAATCTTGGCCAAAATCGCACAGTGTGAACCCGGCTTTAGGGTAGCTCGATTTAAAATTTTTGACAGGAATGAAAATGAGACTGTGAGGGATAGAAGTAGAGTGTGTTCAATAGAATGTACTGTTTAAACAGGCAATGTGCACCACAAGATACATACATTTCAGTCTCTTGTAGGAGGCACGAGAAAGAATTTTTCACCCAATATTGTTATTCTTATTACAGTTGAGAGTTGTTTTGAGTATGTGGGTCGCATTAAAATTTTCTGTGCTCGTTTTGTCAGTCTGACCTCAAACCAAACAAGGTGCTGGGCATTCTGACATCATCTTAAGATGCTGAAATGAAAATTAAGTCATATGTCGCTCATGCTGTTATTTAGCACATTTTGAAACACCCGTATCCCCTGAGATAATTTGCCAGATTAAAGGGTAAAAGAAAAAGTTTAATCCACAATATTGCCAGTCTATGTATTTTGAGTTTGAAAAATTGCACAAATGTTAATATTCACATGATAAAATGATATTATTATATTTAGACTACACCTTTGCATTTTTAACTAGATATTTTCTTGCAGGGTTTCACAGTTCATTTTAAGGTAGTGTAAAACAAGAGTAGCCAAACCTGCTCCTGGAGGGCCACCGCCCCGCAGAGTTTAGCTCCAACCCTGATCAAACACACCTGGAAAATCTAGCTAAAGACTTAGACGTTGTTTCATAGTTTACATTATATGCTTGATTAGGGATAGAGCTAAACTCCAAAAGTTGCCCGCCCCTGAGGTTGAAGATTTAACATTTGGAAGCCTCAATTTTAGGATACTTAGACATGCTATACATTTTTTTTTTGCATCAAATAAAACAGATATATTGATGAATTTGGCTATTTGATACCTTAATAGGCCAATGTAACTCATAAAATCCAAAATATATCAAATATATCAAAAATTCCTTTGGATATGTTTTACTTCAGTCCAGATGATATAAAAAGTGACATGAAATTATTTTTTGCTGATCATTTTCAACTCTTGCATGTTTAAGGGTTAACAGTATATCGCTTGTTCATCTGACGAAACATCTTTCCAAAAGTCTTTCAGTCGACAAATGCCATAAAACATTTTCAGGGCTCGACATTCACTTGGGAATCGCCAAAACGTGAGAATGATTTCATTTCATTTAATTTAGTGCAAGTGTCGACTGATAGTGGATAATATATAATGTAGGCTCCTGAAGGTAACTATGGAATTACTTTTGTGTCTTTTTTTATTTGATCAAACACTGTTAAATTATATTGTAATTAAAAAATAAAAGATTGCAAAGAAAAAGTCTTCTTAAAGCTATTTTAATTACAAAAATAAAGTAACTGATAGCAAAACTCTTTGCAGAACGAAAAAAAATGTTTTTTTTCTTTTAACAGTTTTCATTATGCACATGCATTTGCTCTCTGTTCTGCTGTCATTGTTTGCTGTCAAAACATTTGCTTGCGAATTGAAAAGTTTTCAATTCAAGTGGAGCTGCACTTCGGTGGGTGTTATCTCAGTATTACATGTGATCTAGGACCTTTATACAGGGCATGCCATTGTAAAAACTGTAAGTCTATCCCTCACAGCCTCATTTTCATCTGTGTAAAATTAAATATGCCATCTACCCTGTCTAAGGTGTATTGTATTGTTTTGTTTGTTTGTTTGTTTTTAAGTCTATTGTTATTAGAAAAACTTTTGTCCACAAAATCTAACTTATGTGGTTCAACCAATATTATTTATGAATGAATAATTCATGAAAATTGTAAAAATATACTTTTGACCTTTATACACATTCATACTAAGTCTATTTGATGCATTGAGGGCAATAAAGAGACCCTTTTGATGTGAAATAAAGTGGCACTCAATGTGACTTGGCTCAATAACATTAAAAAAAATCAACACTTTGTAGAGTCCAAAAACACTTGCAAGTGCTCAGTGTGCCAAGAAACCATCCGTTTTGGCAAACAGTTTTAATCGTTTTTATCGTTTTAAGTTGAGGCATTGCACTGATATGTGAAAATCAATCTATAATAGGAGTTTTACTTTGTATACAAATTAGCCATTTGTAGTTTTTTAACATTCGTATAAAACCATAAGTTAAAACTCTGCCAGGGGAAGCAAATTCTGGATCAATTGAGTTTGGATCGGATACTGCACAGACAGCCTGTGTTAAATCATCCTAGATGCATTCATGCAACAGATCTGGCTGTCAGAGGCCCGAGAAGCCCGATTCGTGCCACTGTATGAGCAGTGCTGATTACAATTGACTATATCGCACATTCATTCCTAATCAACCTTAACAAAGTGTTACTGATCACAGCCACAGTCGGGCATGCGTAAGGGTATGGTTCTCCTCACATGGAAAAACACATCAAAGCCACAAGTGGGCATGACTTATGCTCATCTGCTCAAGTCACACACAAATACTCTCTCCCCTGCATACTAGCCAATGCTAAATGTATTAACTGTAAAAGCGGTGGCAGACTAACTGCGATCATTTACAGTGCTGCTGTTGCCATTTGGATAATTGTGTGTGAGCAGTGACAGCCATCAAGAGAGAGGAATATTTTGACAGTATTTGTGACAGAGTAACAAGCCGTCTGTTTAAGACTGAAGTGCCACTTTTTTTTTTTTTTATTGTTCAGTGGTTCAGCTGTACCTATAACTCCAAGTTATGTTAAGCTGCAAGTACTGTACGTGCTGTAAAGTATGCAACTACATAGAAAAATATTTTATTGAATGCACTAAAAGCTGAATTTTAAAGATATCTGCGGCATGGGTTGTTATATTCCGTAATTTTATTTAAAGTACGCATTGCATGGAACATTCTGTGAAACTACAGAACGAGTTATGTTTTACTTTTCAAGCTTAATAAATAAGATCCATTCTGTGTAAAATTACCTACATGCCTGCTAACCAGCATCTCAACATTCCGTGACTAATATAATATAATAATTAACCCCTTTAAATAAATATAAATGTCCACTTTATGGATTATATCTCAAGTTAGATTTTATGTTCCATTCTCCTATATTGTTGTATTTCAGTTGAACTGAAGTAACCAAACGGTTTTGGGTGCAAAGAGAAGAACAGAATTTTGCCCTAAATGTGCCCTGAGATTTCTGCCACAAAAAGATAAATAAATCAATCTTCGCAGGCAGCTCAGACACCTGCTGTTTATAGCACATGACCCTGGACATGTAGGGATGGAGTCATGCATCAAAACACCATTAATTGCACAATAGATGCAGGAGGGTATCGAGTGTGGGAGACATGAGGGTTGTGGCAGTGTCATTTTTTGAAGAGTGTGTGGAGGTGCAGTGTAATCTGTGCTTTATCATGCTCTCAGACATCCTTTTGATAAAAATGCATTTGCCCGGGAAAATCTCGCTCAATCTACACTTTGGCAGGTCAACTTTGCTCAAAATGAAACAGTCTCAAATGGAACAAACATATATATATATATATATATATATATATATATATATATATATATATATTATATATATATATATATATATATATATATATATATATATATTTATACAACAGTTCTGTCTGGTTCTCGAATCTGATTGGTTGATAGCCATGCGATATTTCAGTGATAACAGCACTCCTAATTTTTACAAATACTACTTCTTGTACCACGAACTGTAGTTTTAATAGTTTTTTAGGCGAGAATGTAGTTGTTTAGACCTGAAATATGTGACTCATATTTAATAACAGCGCCTATTTTACAATTTGTTTTGACGTTTTCGGAGATGCAATCTCGAGTGCGTCAGCGGCCGTTCAGTGCTTCTTTAACCACCGAGAACAGCTTCATCTCGGCCAGTGCCTCGGGGATTTGCCGCTGGCACTTATAGTGGTTAAACATGAGACATAATTCAATTTGAGTACATAGAACCGGCAATCTTTGGTCTTATTAATCTATTATTTGTTCCAGAGCAAGTCGAATTGTGCTATATTAAATTTGATAATAATAAACGTTACGTTACGGGACATATCAGACTTTTCTCCGCTTCAAATACGTAAAACATTAAACTTTATAAACATATGTTTTTTTGTTTTGTTTTTTTTGAGTAAAGAAAACGCTTTACAATTTTTTTTTCAAACATCAGATCTTTTATTTACCTTTGCATTGCACAGAGGAGATGTCCAAAGTACTGCGTGCGCACTTCATTCACGAGGTGAGGCGGATTAATGAGGCTTGATTGACAGTTTGAGGATCCAATGGAGTTAGGAGGTTTTGTCACAAGCGATGAGGCAAGTCCCCTGCTAAGACAGCTGTTTGATCACGCCCGCGCCTCACACACACACAACAAAGTACTGGAAACGTGACATCGCAGCCTGTTCGTTATAAAAAATAAAATACAGTTAAAAAAATAAAAATATACAAAAGGTACAATAGTCCATAGTGCAATCCGTGCCATTCAGCAAGAGCAGCTGCTCCACTTCACCGAAAGAGAGAGGTAACGTTAACCACCATCAGAGCAACGCAGGTTTACCTTCAGTTTTTAATAATTCGTTTTGGCTTGTTTAGCTACATGGTTGTATATGCTTATGGGTCTCGTTAATAAAAAGGGTCGCGCTAAAAAAAAAAAAAAGAAAAAAAAGTTTAAAAACCGGTGTATACCAGCCGTATACCGGTGTATACCAGTGTATATCAGTTATGATCAGATCGATGGCTACAGCGCTTCGGATTTCATGTATTTTTTGTTTTGCCTCAATACTTTAATACAAAGAAAATATATATGATACTATATAATTAATATAATAAACTTGCCTGACAATATTGTTAACGTGGTTACATGTAGTTGTGGAATTTTCCCAGTCAGACGTCACTCGTTGGTCAGTGTGAACATGACAGTTTTTCCTCATAGAATTCTAAATCCAACGGCCAACTTGTTCGTTGGCGTTTGTTGGTGTTTGTTGGCGTTTGTCGGTGCGGTGTGAATTGGCCTTAATACTGTACAAAATTCAATGTGTTTCAATTAAGCGACTCAACGTTCATTCGTTACTAGTTCTGAAGTGACGTTTTAGAATTAGTAACGGAGGCTTGGTTTAACTTACAACCTGAGATTTGAATCCGTGGCGGAAGGAAGTAGTGCTGCACAAAAGAGGGTTTTAAAGACACTCCGTTGTTGTTCTTATTTATTTACACACTTGTGCCGTCGAACTGTTGTATAAACGCAATAATATATTATATTGCTTATATATATATATATATATATATATATATATATATATATATATATATATATATATATATATATATAACTTCCTTAGATCACATTTTCAGCTGCCCACTGCAGTGTAAAGATGACAAGTTCTTCTGAACTCATTATCATTGTCAGATTGGCATGCAAAAGTTTTGGGAACCCCTTGCAGAATCATGTGAATAATCATTGTGAATAATTTTCACAAAATAAGAGAGATCATACAAAATGCATGTTATTTTTTATTTAGTACTGTCTTAAGTAAGATATTTTACATAAATGATGTTTACATAAAGTCCACAATACAAAAAAAAAAAAAAAGTTGAATGATCTGCATGATCTAAGACTGATCTAAGACTGTTTCTTGTGTGTGTGTGTGTGTGTGTGTGTGTGTGTGTGTGTGTGTGTGTGTGTGTGTGTGTGTGTGTGTGTGTGTGTGTGTGTGTGTGTGTGTGTGTGTGTGTGTGTGTGTGTGTGTGTGTTTTTTTTTGTTATGGTTGTTCATGAGTTCCTTGTTTGTCCTGAGCAGTTAAACTGCCCAGTGTTCTTCAGAAAAAACCTCCAGGTCCTACAAATTCTTCAGTTTTCAAGGATTTTTTGCATATTTGAACCCTTTCCAGCAGTGACTGAATAATTTTGAGATCCATCTTTTCACACTGAGGACAACTGAGGGACTCAAACACATCTATTACAAAAGGCTCAAACATTCAATGATGCTCCAGAAGGAAACACGATGCATTAAGAGCCGAGGGGTGAAAACTTTTTTGTACATAATTTGTCTTCCGGGTAAAAAAAAAATTGCAAGTATCTTCTTGCTTCCGAAGAGCAGTACTAAATAAAAAAGAAAAAAGAAAATATATTTCAACAAAATAAGAAAAATGTGGACATCTTCATCCTGTTCAAATGTTTTCCCAATGGTTCCCAAACTTTTGACTGGGGTAATTTTAATAAATTCTGTCTTTTTTTTTTTTTTTTTTGTCTCGTGGACTATATGTAAACATCATTTATATAACATATTTTATTCAAGACAGTACTAAATAAAAAATAGCATGCATTTTTTATGATCTCTCTTATTTTGTTCGAATTATTCACAATTTCACAGATTCTGCAAGGGGTTCCCAAACTTTCGCATGCCACTGTCTATATACACTATATTGCCAAAAGTTTTGGGACACCTGCCTTTACGTGCACATGAACTTTAATGATATTCCATTCGTAACCTGTAGGGTTTAATATGGAGTTGCCCCACTCTTTGCAGCTATAACAGCTTCAACTCTTCTGGGAAGGCTTTCCACAAGATTTAGGAGTGTGTGACCATTATTCTAGAAGTGCATTTGTGAGGTCAGACAGTGATGTTGGCGAGAAGGCCTGGCTCATAGTCTCCGCTCTAATTCATCCCAAAGGTGTTCTGCCAGGTTGAAGTCAGGACTCTGTGCAGGGCAGTCAAGTTCCTCGACACCAAACTCGCTCATCCATGTCTTTATGGACCTTGCTTTGTGCACTGGTGCGCAGTCATGTTGGAACAGGAAGGAGCCATCCCCAAACTGTTCCCATAAAGTTGGGAGCATGAAATTGTCCAAAATGTCTTGGTATTCTGAAGCATTAAGAGTTCCTTTCACTGGAACTAAGGGTCCAAGCCCAACCACTGAAAAACAACCCCACACCATAATCCCCCTCCACCAAACTTTACACTTGGCACATTGCAGTCAGGCAAATACCATTCAAGCGAGATTCGTCACTCCAGAGAACACGTCTCCACTGCTCTAGAGTCCAGTGGCAGCGTGCTTTACACCACTGCATCCGATGCTTTGCATTGCACTTGGTGATGTAAGGCTTGGATGCAGCTGCTTGGCCATGGAAACCCATTCCATGAAGCTCTCTACATATTGTTCTTGAGCTAATCTGAAGGCCACTTGAAGTTTAGAGGTCTGTAGCTATTGACTCTGCAGAAAGTTGGCGACTTCTGCGCACTGTGAGCCTCAGAATGCGCTGACCCCGCTCTGTGATTTTACGTGGCCTACCACTTCGTGGCTGAGTTGCTGTTGTTCCCAATTGCTTCCACTTTGTTATCATACCACTAACATTTGACCGTGGAATATTTAGTAGTGAGGAAATTTCACGAATGGACAGGTGGCAACCTATTATAGTACCGCACTTGAATTCACTGAGCTCCTGAGAGCGACCCGTTCTTTCACAAATGTTTGTAGAAGCAGTCTGCTTGCCTAGGTGCTTGATTTTATACACCTGTGGCCATGGAAGTAATTGGAACCTGAATTCAATGATTTGGAGGGAGTCTCAATACATATATATATATAATATACACATTTAGGCAGACTAATGTTGCACAAAGAAAACATAAATGTATTTTAAGTGAAATATAATTACAAAATATATCATGAAATTAATGTTTTAAATTGGAAATCAAATTCTGAATGCAGAAACATGACATAATTACAGTATTGTATAATTACTGTATAATATACAGCCCTGTTCAAAAGTTTGGGGTCAGTAAGATTTTCTTCTTGAAATAAATTATTACTTTTATTCAGCACAGATGCATTAAATTGATCAAAATTGACAGTAAAGACTTTTACATTGTTACAAAATTGTTTTACATCTACTTTCAAATAAATAAAAAATGTATCACAAAAATATTAAGCATCAACTGTTTTCAACATTGATAATAATAATAATAAATTACATTTTAAAATATATTAAAATAGAAAACAGTTATTTTAATAATAATTTGTTATAATATTTCACAATATTGTGTTTTTATTAAACAAATGTAGCCTTAGCCAGCACAAGAGATGTCTTTCAAAAACATTTAAACAAATCATAAGGACCCCAAACTTTTGAACAGAAGTATACATACTCTGTTAACAAAATATCTTCAAGAAGTTAGAAGATTTTTGATTATTTATTGTCTGATTTTTCTCTTTTTTCTTTTGTGCATACAATACTAAATAAATCAAGACTTGATTTCCTTCCTCCAGGCGAAACATTTCCCCACAAGCTCTTAAATTGATCTTTCCCCTTTAAAAGACAAAGACCATTGATCACACTTTAAAAATACTTTCAACAGTTTCAAGCATGCATCTGTAATTCTTGCTGGCTTAGACGTGCTTAATATGCAGAGTCTCATCCATTTTTGCAGACAGCACTCATCCAATTATGAGAAATGAGAAATCTCCTTAAAAGGCAGGTAAGCTTTCAGTCATGAAACCTGCTAAACATCCCATGAACAACTGATATTATGCAACTAGCGGGATTTAAAAGAGATGAAGGGTTTGATAATGTAATTTGTCAGCCGGATTAGTTTATCTCACAACAAATATATCATTTTTAAGGTTTTTATGTTGCCTTATCGAAAATGGATCAATTGCTTTAGTTACATGCCACTTTAAAATCACATTGTATCAATATTAACAACAGATATGTGCATTCTATAACTCTTAACAGATCATTAGAACCAATAGGGTTGTTTTTGTGACATCATGATAATTGAATCTATAGATGTCACTATAGAAGAAAAATCACATCTATATTTGTGACAGCAGAAATGAGTCAGAGGAAAATATCTGTCATAGTGCATGTTCAAAACTGACATGCCTTTGTGAAGGGGGCCTATAATTCCTGTCATTCTGGCAAAAAGCAAAGAATCGCGTTAAGGCGATTCTTTAAGATTCTGCTAATCCAAGACACTTCAAAAGGAAGCCGGTGCTTAACTCTTTCCCTGCCAGCATTTTTTTTTTTTTTTTTAAGTTGCCAGCCAATTTTGTTTTATGAATATCTGAACATGCAATGTATAAAAAGAAAGAACAGAGCCTCTGCTTTATAAATAAATCAATAAAACATTTTATTCTAGCTTCATGCATTCTTTTTTATCAACACTTGAATGTGGATAAGTTTCATAAAAGAATGCAACATTTTGAAAAAAAAGCTGAGAGATTCTCATTGTTTTCCAAGACTACAACGTGCATAAGCAATGCTTTTATCGCTTGTTTCTGCTCTTTTGTTCCCCGTGTTTTGATCTGGAGAGTCTCTTCTCTTTCAGAAGTTGTGTAATAGCAACCCCTATATCGTATAACAGTGAAAACGTGGAAAGCCGGAAAATGGCGGGAAAATAAAGGCATGAAACAGAACTTTTGCTACTCCATCTTGTGAAATTGATTGGATTGTTGAATCGTGGTTTGTTATTGCCGTGATGTCATGTGAGTGACAGGTTGTCTCGCACTCACACCAGTAAACACGTCATCAGAGAAGGGATGTCGCTGCAAGATAGAGGGGAAGTTATTTTTATTAAAGGTGCCATCGAATTGAAAATTGATTTTACCTCAGCATTGTTGAATAACAAGAGTTCAGTACAGTGAGTCTCAAACTCCATTGTTTCCTCCTTCGTATATAAATCTCATTTGTTTAAAATACCTCCGAAGAACAGGCGAATCTCAACATAACACCGACTGTTACGCAACAGACGGGGTGTACGCCCCAATATTTGCATATGCCAGCCCATGTTCCCAACATTATGAAAGGCATTAGACAAGGACAGCCAGTATTAACATCTGTGCTCTGCTGAATCATCAGACTAGGTATGCAAGAACAATAGCGGAAAATGGCAGATGGAGCAATAATAACTGACATGATCCATGATAACATGATATTTTTAGTGATATTTGTGAATTGTCTTTCTAAATGTTTCGTTAGCATGTTGCTAATGTACTGTTAAATGTGGTTAAAGTTACCATCGTATCTTACTGTATTCACAGAGACAAGAGCCGTAGCTATTTTCATTTTTAAACACTTGCAGTCTGTATAATTCATAAACACAACTTCATTCTTTATAAATCCCTCCAACAGTGTAGCATTTAGCCGTTAGCCACGGAGCAAATCCACCTCAAATCCATTCAGAATCAAATGTAAACAATATAACAGTATACAATACTCACATAATCCGGTGCATGCATGATGAACACTTTGTAAAGATCCATTTGAGGGTTATATTAGCTGTGTAAACTTTATGCACTGTTCAAGGCAAGCGCGAGCTCCGTGGGCGTGGAGCACGAGAATTAAAGGGCCAGTAGCCCTGAATCAGCTCATTTATAATGATGCCCCAAAATAGGCAGTAAAAAAATGAATTAAAAAAAAAATCTATGGGGTATTTTGAGCTGAAACTTCACAGACACATTCAGGGGACACCTTAGACTTATATTACATCTTGTAAAAAAACGTTCGATGGCACCTTTAAAGATTATGAGCACACATGCATTAAAATAATAATAATAATGGTGATGATGTGCATGGATGAATCATTTATAATAAATACTGCAATACTGCAGTAAAAAATAAGACTTGTCAAGTATAATTTCATGGTGACTTCATTAAGACATCAAAAAAAGTGAACAGCCACAGTCCTACCTTCACAGCAGTCTGTACAGCCCTCCCAGCAACCACTTGTCAAGCAGACAATTTGATCACCGTCTGAAATCTCTCCCTCGCTCTCTCTCTCTCAACTCTGTTTCACGCACAGCTCAGCAAGTTGACATGCCCTCAGAAGGGGTCAGGAGCATACGCATAAGAGCTTAGTCTTATCTCCAGTGAATCTGTCCATCACACCTACCTGACTGAGCCCCAGTGTGGGAGAGGTTTAAATTACCTCAGCCTCTGAGAGCGAAGGCACAGAGAACACACCTGAACAGCTGTGCTCATGTTTTCCTTTCTGACACTTTGTAATCCTTGTTTATCTCTTAAAATATTGTAAAATGTTGCCCTTATCAAGGCAGCTCAAAGTGTGGTTTGTGGGTCATCTAGATTTGGTTTGACTTGCTACTGTAGAAGTTTTTTAAATGTTTCCCATTTATATTGTAGGTAGAAAAAAAATGTAAGGGAGATATTATAAAGACAACATAAATGTTAAATAATTAAAGCATTTACACAATCATTGTACTAAAAGAAAGTATTTAATTATTATCTGAACTGTTAGATGTATACTGTATCATTCAAGTGCGGTAAGACATATATTTGGGAAAGAAATTAATACTTTTATTCAGGAAGAATGCATTCAATTGACAGTACAGTTTTACATTGTTACAAAAAAAAAAAAAAAAAAAAAAAATTTACATTAAGAATCTTGAAAAAAAAATGAAATAAAAGTATCATTGTTTTCCAAAAAAATATTAAGCAGCACAACTATTTTCAATATTGTTAATACTAAGAAATGTTTCTTGAGCACCAAATCAGCATGATATCTAAAGGATCATGTGACACTGAAGACTGGAGTAATGAGCCTGAAAATTCAGCTTTGCTATCACAGGAATGAATTACATTTTAAAATATATTAAAATAAAAAAAAAGAGCTATTTTAAATTGTAATACTTTTTCACTGTTTTACTCTACTTTTATTCACACAAATGCAGCCTTACTGAGCATAAAAGATTTCTGTCAAAAACATAAAAAATTCTACCAAACCAAACTTTTAAACAGTACCTGAACTTTTCAATTTGATTTTAATTTATTTTTGTAATGCTTTTCAAAATAGATATTCAAAGCCGTTTTACAGAAAATACTGCTTTTTAACCCATGAGCATTGCACATACTTTCTTTTCATAAGAGAAAAATAATAACCTTAAATAAGTTTATTTTTCACAAAAGTTTTTATTTATTATTATTTAACTTTTCTATGTTTCAAGCACATTTTACAAGAAAGCCTTCTTTAAAAACACGTGCTCTAAGTGGTTTCTGTACACGTTCCTTCTGAAGAAAGGGTCAGCTAAATGTTTTTATGCACAGAAATGTTGAAAGACTCTACCTGGTCCTTTGGACACCACTAGCCCACCTGCTCATTCAAAGTGAATGCCAAAATTATTCTATTTATGTAGAAATAATTGCTAACTGGGGTTGTGCTATACCACCCACATGCACGTTAAATGTTTGAAAGCCCTGTTAGTGAATACAGAAAAGCTCTTAAAATCCGGATTTAATTATCCAGCAGTCTCTAAATTCATGTTTTTTTTTAAATGGCATGGCATGGCAAGCACTGCAAGCATTAAAAGTAAAAAATATGCTAAAGGAAATCTTGTCCAAAGATTTCTGACTTCAGCAAGCATGTGAGTCAAGATATTAAAGACTTTTTTCATCTTTTTCCCTCGTGTTTTAAAACGTGTTAATTGTACTATTCTGCATGGTATTTCTGTTCATTTCAGCTAAAATGTTAAGAAAAAAAGTAAAAAAAATAAATTAATTAATTAATACTTAAAACAGAATTGAAAAAATGAATTTCTTTGAATTTAATTTCAATTCTGTTTCCTTAAATTCAAACTCAAAAGTAGAATTAAATTTGTAATTTGAAAGGTGCTCCTGGTAGAGACATCCTCAAATGACAATGCCATATTTTACATTCTATAGGATGACCTAGAGGCTTCATCATTCAGAGGGCAAAGCCAATGCAACACAGATCCATTTCTAATTACTTATCTTTGTGGCATTTTCATAAACATTTGATTGCAATATCATCTGAGAGCAAGAGACTTCACAAATTCCTATTAATGTGAGCCATCGTGCAAGACTGCAGCACTAAATTAATTGCATTTTGAAGGAAACGAGAAGGGGGGGAGCGGAATTAATTGAAAGGAAATTTTGAAAAAAAAAAAAAATTTTAAAAACTTTTTTTTCCTTTCATTTCGCCATCTCAAATCCACAAAGAAAGAGAGACTGGGAGCAAGGCAGGGAGCTATGCAATTAATTGCAGAAAGAAACTGAATGTTGGGCTTTGTGATGAGATATGAGAAAAGAGCTAAGGATTATGGGATTGAGGAGGAGCACAAAACTGAGAATGGTCAAACACAGTGATTTGAAAAAACTCAAGATGAAAGATACAAGTGAAAGAGAAATATTTCTCTTTTGTACCTGAGCAAAATAGTAATCTGTGAGAAGAACAAAGAGACACTAGACTGGCTGTTGCATTTGTTAAAGGCATAGTTCATAGTCATCATGTACGCACCTTCAAACCTGTATGAGTTTCTTTCTTCTGTGGAACACAAAAAGGAACATTTTAAAGAACGCACTGATTACACTAAAATGGGACTGAAGCTTTTAAAGGAATAGTTCAGCCAAAATGAAAATTCAGTCATCATTTACTTATACTCAGGTTGTTCCAAACCTGTATGAATGTCTTTGTTCTGCTGAACACAAAATTAAGATATTTGAAAGAATGTCATTAACAAAACAGATATTGCCCCTCATTGACTACCATAGTATTTATTTTTATTTTTCCTACTATGGTAGTAAAGGGAGGGGGGGGGGGGGGGGGGTGTATGGGGGTTTGGGGGTCTGAACCAGATTTATTGTTCACATTCACACCAGATCAATCCTTTAAGAAAATTTGAATTTATTGCAAATGAAATAAATTATTATTTTCATCCAGTCATATGTAGTGTTCTTTGATCAATTAAAAAGGAACTGAACTTGAAATCTGTAATTCAACTCTCTAAATGTTACCAGTTTAATTGTTTTATTTTCCAGAAGAACCTTGATGTACTATCTGCACTAGTAATTCACTCACTCAACGTCAACCTGTCCATCAAGCAGACATCCTTCTGGACCAAACAATCCGGCAGGGCACAGCATGCCACCAAAAAAAAAAAGAGAACCTTTCGAGAGCAACAGCCCCATGAGACAGGAGACATGAAGTCATAAAAGTGGAAAGCAATTAAAACAGAGGAGTCACCTTGGCCTTCGCTGCATTGAACTGTCAGAGCTTAGGAAGGATCTCCAAATATTTCTCCCTCCTTGATTGATGACAGGTGATTGGGGCGCAGTACCACAGGCCCTCACCTCCGTTATAAAAGTGGCCACCTCAGCAAAATGTAATTGAGCCGACTGCCTCGGTTCATCAAAGCATTACGTTATTGGTCTGATTAAGGTTATTAAGACAGGCAGAAGAGGAGGAGGTAGCTGAGAATATAGGAAGTTTGGGCATTTCTCCAGAGCAAATGTTTTTCACTTAAATGCAGGAATGAGCAATTGAAAGCGGTCAACGCTGAGATCAACCCCCATGTGGCTGTGCAATTTTGAAGGGATTTGATATGCACAGTGATTCTGACAATGTGAAAATAATGTGTTCGTTGAAGGGAGATGAAGTTGGAGTTAGAGGTGACTAATCAGAGGTGATATTACGGCTGTCATTGAAGACTCCTAATGGGGCTCACAAGAGCGTGCTGCTTACGCTGGCAGACTTTATTTCATTACTCATTCAAGCAGAGGAATGGTCAGTGATGCCATTTAGAAGTTTTTAGAAAAATCAGTATTTGCCTAGAGTCTACGTGCATAAGATTACCATAAATTAGTTGCAGGAATTTACACCTTTTTGTCCCTTTAAATGCAAATGAGCTGCTGCTCTCAGCCCCCACTCCAGAAGAGGGTGGAGCTTTAACAGCTCACGCTTCGGTTGCTCAAGAACAACAAAGCTGGAAAATTTCACACAGCCAAAATGACGAATGTCAGTAGTTGTGTTCAACCTTACATTGATCGAACCAGAGTCAGACACAACTTTTAGAATGCAACTGGACATTTCTGAATGGTTAATGAATAAATGTATTTAGTTGCTGTGGAATAGAGTGCCCCAGGGATGACGCATTTTTGTAGGCAAAACCCGGAAGCGAGTTAGCATTTTAGGGCTTCCGGTTCCAACGCCGTAAAGTCTATGGGTTTTTTGAATGGGTTTTTGCTAAATCGCCTGAAATAAGGTCTGTGGTAAACAAAGCCTCTAAATATTTTCCCGTTTTGATCTATGACATAAAACACACCAGTTATAACCCACTTGTGATTTTTTTAAACTTTTACTGCGTCTTCAAATCGGCGGTTGCTAACAAATTGCTAAAAGGGACTACTTCCTTTGGCAGGGACTTTAGACGTCATCATGATAAACAGGACATTTGGACAGCATTTCTCATGAAAAAGTGGATAAGTATTCATACACAGCGCAGATCATAATCATCGAGCATGTTTTTAAATAGAATTGTTTTCTAAATAAAGTTTGAGGAAGCTTGGTGGTGACGACGTTGATCCGCGACCATGGTGTGCTGTAGTCCGTTTATAGCCTACTATTAGCTTATTATATCTGACGACTTTATTTAGGCTTCAAAATCTATGAATGTTGTGTTAACTTGTAAAGATTATCTTGATATACAAAACGTGTAAGTGTCATAACCCTTTGTTAAACACAGAGCTTATTTTCTGCGATTTTCCAAAAGTCTATGGGAAAAATGAATAGGCTTTCAGTCGAGGGAACCCGTGCGCCGCTAACTTCCGGGTTGGCCTACAAAAACACGTCATCCCTGGGGCACTCTATTGGTTTAACTCATCGACTAGCATGTGCCGTCATGTTAATCTTTTGTGTAAATCCAGTGTTGAATTGACCCTCGTTTGTGAAGCAGTCCGGCATAAAATGACGGCATGTCAACAACACTCTACTACAACAACACTTCCTCTTCTCTAAAGCAGCCCAACATGGCCTCACCCCCTTTGTTGCATGTTCCCGGGGGCAGGGTTTATGTAAATTTTAAGGTTAGTGATGTCACTAACCCAGGAAGAAGCTTGTTGTAGTCGTTTGTTGTAGTCCTTAAAAAGTGATTTATGTAAAAGAAAATATCTCCCTTTGCGTTGAACTTTGAGCGTTGTAACTTTGCAAATGTTGTTTATGCACTAACAGCAATGTAAGGAACCCCCCATCGGCCCAAAAACGGAATCCAGCGCCTCTGTGAAGTTCACTTAATTTCACTTGTTTAATCTGACTCCAATTTCAAATGATTCTTATTCTTAGGTTGTGTTTCCAATTAGAAATTAATCATTTGTTATGTATTAATTTAGATATTTGAATATTCTGGGTATCTCATATTTTCAATTATTCTTTCATTATGGACCCATATCACTTAGAAAAGTCACTTCGGCCGTTGAGTTATTTTCACGATCACAAGGGCAAAGCCATGCACATGTCCTGCATATTACAGTGTTTCCATAACACCTCAAAATTGACACAATTAAAAAGAAAAGAAATTATGATAATAATTTCCCTTGTCCTATATGTATGAAGGTGAATGATGTATGCTAGATTTGCATTACATTGTGCATACTTTTAGCCTAGATATCTTATGATCTATGCCAGGTAGAGATGTTGAGAGTTTGTAATGTGTGTTTTCTGTATGTTTGTGGAGAAGATGGTTGGTGTCTATCCTATCATAATTGTATTGCATAGTTTAGTTCCAGTTCTACATTGGGAGACCATGTATCTATGAGTGTTATGAGATGTGGATGGCCTCTTGAAGTTTCTACACCCCCATCTTCTGCAAGTAAAGTTGTGTATCATGGCTCAATACGGAGACACCCCTGTGGAATCTGGCCCTAAAAATGGCAGCTGTCAGTCCTAAAATGGAAACAGACACACATAAAAAACAATTGATTTTGAACCTTTAAAAAAAAATTGCATTAAGATAGATGGTGCTATCTTTATTTTTCTTTGGTTTTATCCAGACAGTTGCAAATGGCTTTAATCTGTTAAGATTGTATGCCATTAGGAGAAAATTTGTTTTAGATTACAGAAACAGATCATTATTATGATTATGTTTCTGCAAAGAAAAAGGCCAGATAAAACTGATTGTTAGTGATCAGATCTGACTGCTGGTGTTTAAGCATTGTCAGAGAATCTTGCACCTTGAGCTGCTATTGCAGCTGTGCTTACACAATCTGTTGTGTTGTGAGGATTATGCCACCTGGGTCTCCTGGGGAAATCTCACACTAGCTAAATCTGTGATTAGGGCACAAGATCACCTTTCGTGGTGTTGTGCTGTTTGTTTAGCAATTGGTATTTATGGTGTCATTCAAATACTTGACCATTTGGACCTCTGTGGTCTGTAAAAACAGAAGAGTTTCAGCCTGATATTAACATTTCACACAACTTTAATTACATGTCCAGTAAAATAACTTAACTGATCAGATTCCATGTGATCTAGTGCTTCCAGAGAGCAGTTTGCTAACACTTTCTTTGTGGTTTTGTTGCAAAGGAAAATCAAAACTTGTACCTCCTCTTGTCACTGGGTTACAGATCAATAGAATCACATTTTAATTCCTGTTTTGATCTTGAATGGATTTAGCCTATTCAAAATATGACAATCAGGTTGATTATTTTAGTTGTTAAATACTGGGCATTGCAATTTTTCTCATTCAAGATTCTTGCACAGATAGAAGATAAATAAGTTCTTTTCCATTTAATTTGATTTCTTCCTTCCATTTTTTCTTTCCTACCAATTTATTTAATGCAATTGTGAAGCACATTGTAGCCTTATGGCGATTCTATGCTCCTGTACATGGTTTAACTGCAGCTATACGGAAGATAGCGGAGTGTTCCACTTAGGAGACAAACTCAGCACAGACACACATACAACTTGAAATTGTTGTACAATTTCAGTACTACAGTTATTCCAACTTACACAAGACACATGGTCTAAAATGCATGGCATCTACAACCTTAAACCTAAGTGTGTCACGCATCACTTACAGTAAAGCAGTCATGCGTTTTAAAGAATAAACTCAACTAGTCTAGGTGCACATGTAGCACAAACAACTAGAATGTGTTCTCTGTGAGAACAATGTGTCTAACAAAATTACAAATTTGAATCATTCCATTGATTCCAAATAATTATTCAGCACCGACAGTGCTCCCAGTTTCTGTCTACATTCAGGTTCCATCTTACTACATTCCAATTCCTTCTGTTCTTCTCCAAAATTCTTTCTTCTTCCAAACCATTGCTTGAATCATCATGAGATTAAAGGCCATCCCTGGCCATCATAATATAATATATATCATGATGTGATCATAATATAATTTATATTATATTAAAATATTATACATTTAAAATTATTTTATTTGCTGGTATCAAGAGGGTCTTGGCTGAGTCATTTTTCCCAGAGTGACTTCACTGATCTTTTAGAAGGCATTTGGCCCTGCAGCTACAGCTGTGATGGCATTGCATTGTGTTCACAGCTACAGGCTAAACTGGAAACAGTTATAGACTTTGATGCTGTGAATATTGGGTCAAATCATTTGCTCAATTTTAAGATTTTTGTGACTACAATATAGAATTGGACACAATTTTCTTATTTTTGGGCTAAGATATTATCAGTTACATTCCTTTGAGAATCTATTTGGATATGAAAAGAAAGGTTGGACAAACACAGGTCTGATTGAGAGCACAAAGATTACTTTTTGGTCTGTTTGTTCTTTCAGTCTCTTTTGAGACACTGAACAACATACAAGAGTGCAGTTTTTTTTTTTTTTTTTTTTTTTAATTCTGAACTAAGACCAAGGTAAAAGATATGTTTTATAAGACTGAGCCTTAACCAGTTTATGCATCAGTCGTAAACCTTCTTAGCACCTCTTGAACAATTTCAAAGTATAGTGATGTGATTCATCTTATTCTATGACTACATTTCTTTTATGAAACAAAAACAAGCTGAGCATGTCCTCTGAATGGGTCAAATCCTCAGGCTTGGTTACAAGTGACATCATAATTATCATTATATATGTAACCTAGGTTACTATAGCAAAACCTGAAAAAAAAAAGAGAAATTAAAATGCACATGAAAACAATTTTATTGATTTATTTTAATGTTTAAGAAATTAAATATTATTGTAGAAATATAGAAAATGTTACAAATTGAAAAAATAATTAAATGAAACAATTAAGAATAGCTCCGCCCTTAGCGTGGTGCATCATCTCTCGCGCTCAGCAGAGTTGCACAGCCTCTCGTCACGGAGGGAAGTGAATTGGCCGATTGAGCAGTGATGCATGTTAATCACGGTTCTAAAATACATAAAGATTGAGTAAGAAGTTGAGACGATTTGTCTGATGAAAACTGCATAGAGCAGATTACCTCGATATTGTTCTGAAAAGAAACCACAAAGGTTGTTGAGTTGGTTACCATTTTATATATATATAAAAAAAAAAGAAAAGGTTGTTTAAAGATACATAGCTATAAACCAGATTTAGAAACTAGTAAACTAGTAAATTAAGAATACTAAAACTAATTAAAGAATAACATACTAATTAAATAACTGAACTACTATAATATTATAAAGTATAAGATAAACTAATATAATACAACAATAATAATAATATTATATATATATAAATATTATACAATCAACTACAGAAATAAATAATACACAAAGGGGTCACAGGGGTATAAAAAGCTTTATTTCGAGAAGTTCAACAAAAAGGTTTCTTTTGTGAATTGTATTATTGTTGTTATATTTTCCTGTTTTATTTTGCTGTCATTTTGGGGTTTTTCCAGTTGTTGGTTTTTTCCCCTTAACGAGACTATATGATAAAAGAAATACTAAAGAAAAATACTTACCTCTTCAATTATAATACTGTCCCCTGTCGTCATTTCCCTTGTCTTGCTGCAACGCTGGCTCAAGAGCGAACGTAGACTTCTGATCTGGTCCAAGGTATTAGAAAGTGGTTTATACATATTGTGGTCACGTGTGCTACATATACATCAGTTTTAACATTTAGTGTATTTTCCCAATTGCAGTCTCCTGGACTTCTGCATGGCAGCAGTTCTCCAGGACTGAGACAGAATTATACCCAAACCTTTTCTTTTGAAAACTTTTAGTTTCACTACTCTTTGTCCAGCTTTACATTTCACACACAAAGGATTTCAGTGAGAGATTTTTCTCCCTTGTTATCTTTTGGTGTATCCAATCACAAGATTTTTCCACAACGTGACCATTTGCTTATTTTCAGTGTTGCAACATTGTTGCAGCAAAACAAATAAACGTGTAGCTGAGCATTCTTTTCCTCAGAATTTAGGTTTTAATTTACAGCCCTTCATTGAATACCAGAATAAAATTTGGATGATGTTATTCCAATTTAAGGTTAATCACTAGTTGCGCAGGCAAACAAGGAGATCTTTAAAGTTAAAGCAAGGGATATGATTTCCCACTTACGCTGCCGCTATCATGTCCCTGATAAAATGTGGTTGTCTAATTCTCCAGCCCCACCGAATTTCGGTCTCCGGTCTTAAATCTGGGTATGCCGACCCATTCTACAAATGTGTATATATATAGGATGCAGCTATCTTTCCCTCAACACTTCTAAAAGGCAAATAAGAATGGACTTACCACAACAGCTGAAGGAGAATATGATCAAACCTCTTACTTGTTACAAATCCCAATTTTCCACTGAAAAGACACTCGCCAACAGGATATGGGAGATCACGGAGGGAATGTCACCAATTTGTAAGGAACTCCTCATCGGCCCAAAAACGGAATCCGACGGCCTGGGCGAAGGTTAACACGTGTATGCCTTTTCAGCGTCCCCTGTGAAGTTCACTTAATTTCACTCGTTTAATCTGACTCCAATTTCAAATTATTCTTATTCTTAGGTTTTGTTTCCAATTAGAAATTAATAATTTGTTATGTATTAATTTAGATATTTGATTATTCTGGGTATCTCATATTTTCAGTTATTCTTTCATTATGGACCCATATCACTTAGAAAAGTCACTTTGGCCGTTAAGTTCTTTTCACGATCACAATCTCGCCAGTTCTGATCTTAGTCAGAGGGTGCAGAGTTTACTAATGCATTTGAGTTGAACTGCCACATGCTTGTTTATACAAAAACACAGATTTCTTAGTCACGGTACTGCAACTTGCTAAGCCAGTTGATAGACAAAAATCAAAAAGTCACATGATGTGCCCACATGCTCCTTTCATTGAAAGGAGTTTTTAGTTTTAGTCTATCCGGAGGGATCCTGAGCAGGAAAATCAAGTCTTACAGCAACATTACACACTAATTAAAGTTAAAAAAGTGAAATCATAATCAACCACCCCTTTAAAGCCTCAAATTCTGAACAGCAGTGTATGAACAGTGTATAGTGCAGGCATTCAACTGGAAGCTTAGATCCTGGAAATCAAGTTTATCAAGTGCTAAGGCAAGGACATCTTTTACTGCCATTGATGAGAATATCAATCAAACGCTGGGTGGTTAATCAAGGTCAATGAATTAATTGATTTATTTTTCATAGTGGACAGTGAAATAGAGAGTTATGGAGGTTTATTCTGACATTGTCCTTTCATTGAAAAACAAGTGGTGGTGAAATTGACGGCTAATTAGTAATGAGTGAGATTGATGGTGTCAGTGAAGCAAGAATGACTGGTGATGCTGTAATGGTGCTCTATTTTCAGAACATTCACTTGGGAATATTAAAGTGAAAACAAAAAGAACATGTACAGTACATGCTGCTCATCTTTTTCATATGAGCCACTAAAATACTTTCACTCACCAGAGGTTTCTAAATATATTCCGCACTTTGTAACTTTGACTGACAGTTAGTGAAACTCCTATGGCTACTTTCTACTTCTGTAAGAAGCATGCAAGATGCATTTTTAAACAATACAAGGGCTTGGTTCCAAGTGGATTATTTACTCAAGTTTAAATGGGAAGCAGCGCTGTGGACTCATTACATCTGCATAGCGGCAGCTGAACTCACAGGTGCATTCAGTGTGTAACGCAGCCACATTATCAAAAATGAACAGAAGTTCAGTCAACTAAGAAAATAAATGAGTGAAGAAAAAAGAAAGTTTTGAGGAAGTGAGCTGACTGATAAACTCATAAAAGTGCCAGCAAATGTGTTAATCCATTTGGATCCCAATTAGTTTCCACAAAGAAGAAAATGTATATTATATATATTATATATATAATATTCCCATCAAACAAGAAAAATATCATTTAATAATAATAATAAATAAATAAATAAATAAATAATGAATAAATAATAAAACCGGCCACATTGATTATTTTATTTAAAGCAATATGTGCATTATCTACACAGTCATCAAGTCAGTGTAAACCTGCACTGAATTTGGAATATATGTTCACAGGAATATGAAGCTAGACTCTGAAGGATCATGTTTATATTCTACAGGGAGAAGCTGATGAGAAGTTAAGTCTACAGCCGTCAGCTTGATAATAGGATCCTCAATTTTCAAGACATTCTCATGTCCCTGATGTGAGAACCTTTGGTAATTACTAGAGATAGCACAACCTGCTGGCAGCCATGATGGATCGAGAGGCACGTTTTCTGAGCAATTTTCCTTTGTAGCATGTGTAATTAAGTGAGAAATATAATGTAGTGAATTAATTAAGATTAATGGTGCTGCTTCCAACAGACAGATTAACAGCAATGTTTTAATGTTCTCATATTTCACCTTTTATGAAGGCGGGAAGGATGAGTACTGTCCCCCAAATGGTCTTAACTTTCAAAAGATCCCAGACAGGGTGATAAGAGATTGACAAAATAGCAGACCGGCAGAGTGTGGCTTTTAAACCAAGGGCATCTAAGGGTCCATTCATTCAAAAACTGTACAACTTTCAAAATAATGATCTGAATAGCTTGCATTTGCATGTTTAGGGGACGGTTATGGCATCAACAGCAGATAATTTCCGTAATTCACAACATAATTCTGACATCAAATGGGCTCAGATCACTATTTTGTGTCATTGTACATTCTACTGTGAAGCACATATCATTAAGGCATGTTGATGCAAGAATGTCTGGGGTATGTTGGGACTGTATTAAGTAGTATGTAAAGCTCAGTGTTTGAACAGCTCTCTAGATATAAATATATTCTCTCTGTAGGAGACTGGTGGTTAAACAGCAATGTGGGGCAATAAGCTGAAAACTGTTTGCTCAGCTGATACTGTACAGCAACTGTCAATATGCTGCTGAATTTATAATGAAAATCCAAAAGACAACCTACAAATAAATTTCAAACTTTGTGCAATGTACATTGTGATTTGCATAAAGTACACAGCAAGATATGAATAAACCAGCTATGGTCTACATGAAAACTCAATATTTTTCGACAGTATATATATATATATATATATATATATATATATATATATATATATATATATATATATATATATATATATATATATTGTAAACCTATAGTCTAAAACACTATATGTAATCATTTTAAGGAATAGTTCTCCCAAAAATTAAAGGGAAAAATATATTTAGCAGATATATATATATATATATATATATATATATATATATATATATATATATATATATATATATATATATATATATATAGCAGAATGTCTAAGCTGTTCTTTACCACATTATAAATGTAAATGGATGGCCATGACTCTCAAAACTTTCAGTTAATGACTTAAATGTCAGTCTGTTCCTCAACAAATATACTCTTTGGGCTTGAAAAAATAGTGTATGTGTAACGAATGGGCATTCAGACAGGCCAAGAAGCAGGCTGGGAAGCGGATCCACATGCAGCTAGATTTAACAACAAAACAAAACACAAGGAAATCAGGGTAAATCAAGAAGAACGAGGTAGGAGGAAGTTACAGCGTAACGACTGACAAAATACAAGTGAGACACCAGCACTACTTATACACAGGGAAACAAGCTTAACAAGGTAATGAAGAGGTGGGGTTAATAAGTGTCCATGGTAACACACAAGGGAACAGAGCAGCAGGGAAACATAAGGTGAACAAACAACAATTGAGACACAGAACTATAAAATAAGAGTCCATGACAGACACAGGGAACCCAGGCAGGGATCATGACATAGCCCCCCTTAGGTGCGGCTTCCAGACTATCCTAATCTGGTCAGAAAAGTCCAGGAGGGAGGCGGAACGGGGCAGGCCAGGTCCATGGAATGGGAGCAGTACTGAATACAAAGGTTGAGCTGGAACCCAAGGCGGAGCAGATATTCTTGGTGGCACAGGATGGGTAAGAAGGGCTGAAGATACCCACGGCAGAAGACCACCAAAGCAGAGTAGATGGGCTTGAAGACCCCCATGTTGGAGCAAAAGACAACAACAGCAGAGCTGACTTGACTGAAGACCCCCACGGCGGAGCAGATGACCACCACCAGTGTGTAGACCACCACGGTGGAGCAGGAGTCGACCAAGGCATAGAAGACCACCAAGGTGGAGTAGGTGGAGCAGATGACAACCACAGCTGAGCTGAAGACCCCAGGACAGATCTGGCAGAACTGGAGACCACCACGGCTGATCAGGAGAAACTGAAACACAAAGCACAAAGAGGTAAATGTTGGCCTCACGGGCCATGTCAGAGCAGGCAGGGAGCTCAAGGGCTGACAGAAAGTTCATGGATGACCTCTGCTGTCATGTTGATGCACCTGAAGATCAGGTACGACCTCTATGGTTGTGTTGTTGCAGACAAGAAACACAGGGTCGATCTCTGTGGTCGCATCAGGGTAGACTGAAGTCTCAGGAACGACCTCCGTCGTCACATCAGGGCACATAGGTAACACAGGGATGAATTCTAAAGTCGCATTATGGTAGACAAGAAACTCAGGGGCAGAAGTGGGATCTGGAGCGGACTCATGGACAGAAGCAGACCCTGGAGTGGACACTCAGACTAGAGCGGGCTCTGAAGCAGACTCATGGGCTGGAGTGGGCTCTAGAGCAAACTTATGGGCTGAGGCAGACTCTATGGTGGACTTTTGGACTGGAGTAGGTTCTGGACTCATGGGCTGGAACGAGTTTGCGGGCTGAAGAGCAATATGTGGCCCAAACACAAACAATAGCCATCACCGTAACCGGGAGTACAGTTGACAGCGGGACCACCTCTGAGACCCCCAGGCTTGACATTATAGCAGAGATGCCAGCTGCTTAGACCGATGTCAGCGGAGTGTCCTCCAAGCTAGATAACAGTCTCAAATGCCCAACTTTGGCTTCATGCGCAGTGTTTGTGACTACCATGATGGCTGACGACTTTGGCGTAGCACCCATGATAGCTGGACACCCTAGCATAGCATCCATGATGGCTGGAGGTTCTGCCATTGCGGCCATGTTGACTGTAGCATCTGGCATGACGGCCATGTTGACTGAAGGCTCTGGCGTGGCGGCCATGCTGGCTGAAAACTCTAGCGTGACGGACATGTTGTGACAACGTTTTCCTACTGAAGTCAATTTTAAATACCGTTGTTTTTAACAAACAACAAATTACATTATATGCAGTTAGCAAATTGTAAAAAAAAAAAAAAAACTAATCAAGGTTGCCCATGAAAAACGTATGTGAACCTCTGGTATAATTTAAAAAAAAAAAAAGGAGTGAAATAGCTTATTTGAATGGAATGGCATGGGAAATCTTTATGAATTGGCCTTAAAGGCTTTGTGTCACACAGGATGGTGAGAGAACCACATAATGAATTAATGCAAAATTAGCATGAAGTCATTATGCGATATGTGCACTGAACCATACTGTCAGCGTGACTGAGCCTCCAGTCAGGAAACACAAGACTGAAAGGTCAGAGTGAAGGGACGTGGCATTTTCTTACCTCTTTACATCAAGGCTTCATCTTCTGAGAACAAACAAGTCATAGATGTGCCTATACTGCTTCTAAATGACTAAACCAAGCGTGAGGGAGATCATTCACAGAGGTTTTTTTTTTTGTTTTTGTTTTGTTTATTTTAAAAAAGCTTAGACTATACAAAATAATGACAAATCAATTAAATTGTTGAAGACTAAAAAAAGACTGAAAACAGATGACTATAATATTTCAAATCTATCATATTTGACTTTGTGTCATATTGATTCTTTTCATATTTGACATATATGTAACTTTCTGAGAATGAGAAATTACTGAGAGCAATTTATATGTCTTTTCTCATTCCATTCCATTAAACAGCATGAAATTAAAAATGGTAAGTTCTTTAAAAATGGTAAAATGTTCATATTTTGTTGTTCTCTGCAGGGAAACTGCTCCAGATTACAGAGTGTGACAGTTCATAAATCAAAGTTGTCACCTGTAACCTGTGAATGCACAAGTTTTAAAAACCAGGAAAAGGCTTGCTTGATTATTTGGTATTGTGTCAAAAGACTGTTAGGCTTGTCAGAGTGGTGTTTCACAGTCATTTATCAATCATTTGAACAGCACTGCTTTTGTCGTCTGCCACACAAGAAAGAAACATTAACTGCCTCACCTCAATATATCTATGTACATACAGGTTTGAAGCTTTCTGTGCACAGTGTCATCTAGACATAATTTAATACTGCAAAGCAAGACTCTGCTGGAATAATGATAACCTTAAACCTTCCAATGTAGGCTGCATGAAAGTAATTTTAAGAAGAATATCCACTGGGACACAACAATACAGACATACTCCACACTTCATGAAAATCTGAATAAAATAAAATAAAATAAAATAAAATAAAATAAAATAAAATAAAATAAAATAAAATAAAATAAAATAATCTTTTCTTATAATGCAGTTCCAGTTTGATGGTTAAGAAAGTTTAAAGAGGGAACTCTGAAGTGTTAAATGTAACATTAGTATCATGGTTGTCTGTTGAGCTATGATTATTAAAAGATTATATGAAAATAAGCATGTCTTTAAAGAGCATTTAATTGATATGTCAAAGTACCCTGAAAACCTCAAGCAGATCTGTGTTTTGCATGCTGGTCACACTCAAGAAATGTACAAGAGACTGTAAAGAGCAGTAAAATAGTCAAACATGACAGGCATTAAAAATCTAAAATGTGATGGGTCTTTTACGCTGCTCTCAAGGAGCTGTAAAATGTTCATTATCCACACTAAATGTTCAGCTGAAGAAGAAGTGTCCAAAAGGTTTTCTGTAAGGATGTTCTTCCATGTCTTTAAACAACCAATCAGAGAGTTGGCTGTAAGCATATATTTGAAAAGTCCTCATAAGATGTCTCTATTAGTCTAGATTTGATCTCAGTTTGGTAGCTTTATATGCTCCTTAGTGCCAAGAGGGAAAAAGTTTATTTTTTATAGCTCAGGAAACTTAATGGTGTTCTCAGTTATGTTTAATTTAGTATTTGTCAAGCTTTTGTCCAGTTTTTCAACCTAAAAGTCATTATATGATAAATTAAAATAGAAATAGACTGGGCCTCATTGTTGACATTGGATTACATAGTTCAGACAATTTGTTTATGGAGGAAATTGACACCACTGACTTTAAATGCAAGGATACCCCAATAAGTTGGCAAAACTACAAAAAAAAAAAAAAAAAAAAAAAAGGTTAAAAAATTCAAAGTTTAAGTAAGCAGAACTGGCAGATTTTTATTTTGTACCCATACATTTTAATTGTTCTTAACCTTAAATGTTTGAGTACACAAATTCATACATTTAACTTAAAATTATCATGTAACCTTGATATAAACATTTTTATTAGTGTAAACTTAGCTAGCTATAACAAGCTAATTTAGAAAATGCTAACTTGTTAATTTGCTAACATGTTAACAATAGCATGGTATAACCAAAGACTATAGAATAACGTCTCGGTTACGTATGTAACCCTCGTTCCCTGAAGGAGGGAACGGAGACGTACGTCAGTAGTGACCGACGAATTGGGATATCGCTTAGAGAGCCCTATCATCTTCGTGTAAACTAAAACAAGCCAATGGAATTGGCGTGCGATATTTGCATAATGCGCACCGCCCCCGACAGGTGTATATAAATAGGAAGCAGATGCAATCGCACTCTGTTTTTCGCTGAGGAGACAACTGGTGTCCGCACTACAGCGAGGGTACAGAAACTGTGGCGACGGGACGTACGTCTCCGTTCCCTCCTTCAGGGAACGAGGGTTACATACGTAACCGAGACGTTCCCTTTCAGTCGGTCACGTTCGACGTACGTCAGTAGTGACCGACGAATTGGGATCCCAACTAAAGCGCCACAGTTACGAAACCCCTTCCAGTGCCCAGCACAAGCTCAGCCGCCCATAGCACCGGCTGGCGGTGAAGGGGGCGAGCTTACACCGAGAGAGTCTACTGCTGTCTACCACTACCCACTAAGTAAACTAGACACACTGGGAAAGCGAACCCGAAGGGACGCTGCGGAGACCACTACCTACCCAATGGGGGAGGAGTTTACGTGGGAATACACATATGGACTGGCCCGGGGGCAGTACGCATATGGAGTCCCTGGGATGGCTCCACCTGGTTAGGGGGAGACTCATCTGACAGGTGACAGCAGAGCTGGCTCTGCTAAGGGAAAGACACGGACTCGGCCCGTAGGGAGTTTTAAACCGTGGAAAATACACATATGGGACCGCTCACGTAGAGGGGTCACGACATATGGGCCCCAGCCAACAGACAGCGTCAGCGACGGATGTAGGCCTGGCATCAGACACTCCGCAATGTCCGAGCCGAAGGGGGAGGCGGAGGAACTCGACAGGGTTCGCCAAGCGGGGAACGCGACTGGAGTGAAAGTATGCACGTATCCGGCCAGAGGCGGGAATGGCATTGCAAGCCGACACTTAGAGTGGGTACAACACGTCTACCGACTAGTGGATGCGAGTACACGCGAGGATACCGGCTCTACACGTAGGCTATAAAACCTAGCGAACGTGTTAGGTGTCGCCCAGCCCGCAGCTCTACAGATATCTGTCAGCGAGGCGCCATGAGCCAGCGCCCAGGAAGAGGCCACCCCTCTGGTGGAGTGGGCTCTCAACCCGAGCGGGCAAGGCACGCCCTGGGATTCGTACGCCAAGGCGATGGCATCCACTATCCAGTGGGCCATCCTCTGCTTGGAGACAGCCTTTCCCTTCTGCTGGCCTCCGTAACAGATGAAGAGCTGATCTGAGGTCCTAAAGCTTCGCGTTCTGTCCACGTAAACGCGCAGAGCGCGGACGGGACAGAGCAAAGCTAGGGCTGGGTCTGCCTCCTCCGAGGGCAGCGCTTGCAGGTTCACTACCTGATCTCTGAAGGGAGTGGTAGGAACCTTGGGCACGTATCCAGGCCGGGGTCTCAGGATGACGTGAGAAGCACCGGGCCCGAATTCTAGGCACGTTTCGTCGACCGAAAATGCATGCAGATCCCCTACCCTCTTCAGGGAAGCCAATGCAACCAGAAGAACCGTCTTAAGAGACATTAGTTTCAGGTCGACTGATTGCAAAGGTTCGAAGGGATGACCCCGGAGAGCTGTGAGAACCAGGGTCAAATCCCAAGAGGGTACGGAGGAAGGGCGAGGAGGATTCAGTCTCCTGGCCCCCTCAGGAATCTGACGATCAGATCGTGTTTCCCCAGGGACTTACCCTCAACTGCATGGTGATGTGCGGCAATAGCGGCAACATACACCTTGAGGGTGGAGGGAGACAGCCTTCGCTCCAACCCATCTTGCAGAAAGGAAAGCACGGATCCGACCGAACATGATCGGGGGTCCTCTCGGCGAGAGGCGCACCATTCGACGAACAGGTTCCACTTTAGCGCGTAGAGATTCCTAGTAGAAGGAGCTCTAGCGGAAGTGATGGTGTCTACGACCGCTTGCGGGAGATCACTCAGAACCTCCGCATCCCGTCCAGGGACCACACGTGGAGGTTCCACAGATCGGGAGGCGGGTGCCACAGGGTGCCCCGTCTCTGAGTCAGGGTGTCCTTCCTCAGAGGAATCGGCCAGGGAGGTGCTGTCACGAGGAGAATGAGGTCTGAGAATCAGGTCCGAGTGGGTGCCACTAACAGAACCTGCTCCCCGTCCTCCCTGACCTTGCACATGAATAGTGCGAGAAGGCTCACTGGGGGAAGCGCATGTTTGCGCAGACCCGGGGGCCAGCTGTGTGCCAGGGCATCCGTGCCGAGCGTGCCGCCGGTCAGGGAATAAAACCACTGGCGGAGGGCAGTTTCCGGGGAGGCAAGCAGGACTACCTGGGCCTCGCCGAACCGCTGCCAAATCAGCTGGACCGCCTGGGGGTGGAGCCGCCACTCGCCCGCAAGTAGATGCTGCCGTGACAGCTCGTCGGCTGCACGGTTGAGCACACCTGAGACACGAGTGGCCCGAAGGGACCTCAGATCCTTCTGACTCCACAACAAGAGATGGCGGGCGAGTTGCAACATGCGACGGAAGCGTAGACCACCTTGACGGTAGGTGTACGCAACGGCCGCAATGTTTAGTGAGCGGACTAGAACGTGCTTGCCTGACAACAGCTCCTTGAAGCGGGCCAGCGCAAGACGAACCGCTAGCAACTCGAGGCAATTGGTATGCCAATGCAGCTGAGGCCCCGTCCAAAGACCTGTCACTGCATGCCCGTTGTACGTGGCCCCCCATCCCGTGGCAGAGACATCTGTGGAGACCACAGCGTGCCTGGACACTCGTTCGAGGGGTACTCCGGCCCACAGGAACGAAGGGTCCAACCACCGGACAAGGGTGCGACGGCAGCTCGGTGTCACGGGGACACGGAGCGTGCCGCACTGCCACGCCCATCTCGGGACCCGGCCGCGGAGCCAGTGTTGAAGCGGTCTCATATGAAGCAATCCGAGCGGCGTTACCGCGGCTGCAGATGCCATATGCCCCAGGAGCCTCTGAAAATCTTTCAGTGGAGCCGCTGTCCTGCACTTGAGCGAGCTCAGGCAGTTCAACACCGACTGGACGCGCACCTCGGTGAGACGCGCAGTCCGTGCGACCGAGTCTAGCTCGAGACCGAAACAAGAGATCCTCTACCCGGGGGCGAGTTTGCTCTTGTCCCAGTTGACCTGAAGACCCAACCGGTTGGGAGCTACAACCATGTCGGGTAGGACTTTGTACTGACATGCCCGACCCTCGAACGCAGACCGACCTAGGAAGGGTCTGCGTCGAGGCAGAATCGAGACATGAAAGTATGCGTCCTTCAGGTCTATTGCTGCAAACCAATCCTGGGGACGGTCCAGGATTGGCCGTAGCCCACCGCCCTTTTACGGTACAATGAAGTAGGGGCTGTAAGACCCCGACTTCATATCGGCTGGAGGGACCGGCTTGATTGTACCCTTCGCCAGGAGGACAGCAATCTCCACCCGGAGAACAGGAGCACTGTCCAACGACACCGGAGTGAAGTGGACAGCCCTGAAGACCGGGGGACGCCGGGCGAACTGAATCGCATAGCCGAGTCTGATAGTACGAATGAGCCAACTGGACAGGCTGGGGAGCGTGCTCCACGCTTCCAGACACTGAGCCAGCAGGACCAAAGGCACCACAGACGCACCGGGGGTGGGGCAGCAAGGCAGAGAGGGACCCGACCTGGACGGCTTGGGGGCGGCCCGGAGTGGGGTCAGACTCTGCGAGGCAGCAGTGTGCATGGGAGACCGCGCACGGGACGCGGTCTGCACCATCACACTGCCACCTGCTGGCGAATGGGGGGGAGCTGTCAGCGGCGAGGCGGAGCCTGGCACACTGACAGACACCCCTTGTTGTGACCTGGAGTTTGAGGAAACTGCTCTTTTTGTGAAAAAGTGGGTACCGCTGGACTCCGGAGAGCCAGCGGCGGTAGACAGACAAACACAAATTCCCCCCGGCCCTCCTCCGGGGGTGGGAGAGATGGTGGAAAACTCTCCCGAAGAGCAAGATCCTTCCCCTCCAGGTTGCCCGTCTCAGTGCCGTGTTTTGCTCTTACGCTTACCACCGGGCTTAGCGGAGACGGGCTGGGCACCACGCCCGCGACCGGCACCCTGCTGTCTGGCTGGTGTAGGCTGCTGCTTTGCCGTCTTAGCAGGGGCGGAGGACGATGCAGGCGGGCGCCCTCGGCGACGAGCGGGCTGAGGCTGAGCCACGGGCGGCTGGGTGGAGGCAGCAGCGGACCACCGTGGCATAACGTGACTGATAGCCTCAGCTTGCTTCTGTGCAGCGGAGAACTGATGGGCGAAGCTCTCCACCGCGTCGCCGAATAGGCCGACCGGGGACACGGGGGGATTTAGGAACCTCTGCTTGTCGGCATCCCGCATGTCCGCCAGGGTCAGCCAGAGATGGCGTTGCTGGACTACCAAGGTAGACATCGCATGACCAACAGCGCGTGCTGTCACCTTCGTCGCTCGGAGGGCGAGGTCGGTGGCAGCGCGCAGCTCCCCCAGCAGCTGTTGGTCAGGACCTTCCTGGGGCATTTCCGACAGCGCTTTTGCCTGGTAGACCTGCAAAAGCGCCATCGCATGCAGGGCAGAGGCAGCCTGCCCACAGGAACTGTAAGCTTTCTCAGTCAGACCGGCTGAGAATTTACAGGCCCGGGACGGGAGTCGCGGCTCACCACGCCAGCCAGCGGCCGTTGGACACAGTTGCATCGCAACAGACCGCTCGACTGGCGGGATCCTCGCGTACCCCCTGGCTGCCCCGCCGTCCAGGGAGGTGAAGGCGGACGGGGGGCCAGGCCTCGAACGAACACTATACGGTGTCTGCCAAGACCTGGTCACCTCATCGTGCACCTCCGGGAAGAAAGGCATTGGGGCGGGACGCTGGGGCTGGCCAGCGCGACCCGCCCCCAAATACCAATCATCCAGCCGCGATGGGCCGGGACAGGGTGGAGGGTTCCACTCGAGCCCGACACACAAGGCGGCCCGGGAGAGCACAGCCGAGAGTTCGGGATCCGATTCGGGCAACGCTGCCGTCCCGGAGGGCGGCAGCGCGTCCGTATCTTCCTCCCCCGAACACTCAAACTCGCCTTCCGACGCAGCGATCGACATCTGATCCTCCGCCGGCGCACCAAAGGTAACGGCTGGACAGTCCGAAGAGGGCCCAGCAGAAACCAACGGCGGCAGGATGGGTTGCGGTGCTGATGAGGGGGCAGGGGCCCGCGGAGCGTTTCCGCTCGACGGGGGAGCCCTGACCGTTATCCTCAGGTCGCCCTCCCTATACAGCGCCGTACCGTCATTCCGGTTCCCGGGGCCGGAAAACGGTCGTACGCGGCATAGGAGAGGGGACTCCCGCTTCCTGAGACTTCAGGAAGGAGAGCCTCGACCTCAGCACCGCGATGGTCATGTTCCCGCAATGGGAACATGAACCATCCACAAACGCTGCTTCAGCGTGCTGAACGCCCAAACACGAGATGCAGCGATTGTGCCCATCAGCAGGGACCAGGGAACGACCGCACCGAGTAACGCACAGACGAAATGACATACTGTCAGGGTTCGTCTGTAAAGCTCTTTTAGAAGGGGAAGTCAACTCACTCGTGCTGAAGCACCCAGGGAGCGACGCGATGTGTCAGGTACACCACTCCCTGACACACCGAGGAACCGGCCCAAATCGCTGCCTCACACACACTCTTTTTTGTGTTGCTGTGAAAACAGCAGTTTAGAGCTTATAGCTCGGCTCCTCAGACACTCGCGACCTCGCTGCACGTGCCCTCTTCACCAGCACCAAAGCTCGCTGCAGATCCTCTTCTGAGGCAGTGTTTTAGTAGGAAAAACACACGAAGAAAGGAGTCTTCTAAATAGGACACCAGTGAATGGCTCCGAAGCGAAAGACAGAGTGCGATTGCATCTGCTTCCTATTTATATACACCTGTCGGGGGCGGTGCGCATTATGCAAATATCGCACGCCAATTCCATTGGCTTGTTTTAGTTTACACGAAGATGATAGGGCTCTCTAAGTGATATCCCAATTCGTCGGTCACTACTGACGTACGTCGAACGTGACCGACTGAAAGGGAACACAAGGCGTGTCACTCGTATTGTTTTGAATGGGAGAAAGTGTAACGCACAATATGGCGGAATAAGTCCCGCCTTCTAAAGCCACGAGCCAATCGCCAACTGGTACAGTCATCGCGTCACTTCAGCGGCCGGTAGAATCACTGGTTTCTATAGAAACAGTCAGACGCATTTAGGTCTGTGCATGGCATTAGCTTGATCCAGCATTTCATTGGTGATTTCAAATATCAAATTTAATCGTAAGGTTGACGAACAGTTTTGGAGAATCTGATGTTTCCCCATTCAAAGAGATAGGAGCTGCATGATGCCCAGGATGCCCGAGAGGCGTTTCAAAGATGGCCGCCGAGTGAAATGACTTGTCTTAAAGGGACTTTGGTATAACACATGCTGATGATGGTAGCCATGATGGTAACTCTTCAAAAACCCACATTAACAGAAACTCTTCTAAATCAGCATAACAAAACATTAATCACTACTAAATCTCGCACTTGACATAAATCTTGCACACACAAAAAAAGCATTTGCTCTCCCTTTTGAGTGCCATGGGCAAAGCATGCTGGGAAATAGAAATCCCAGCCCAGTTTCAGTTAAATTTAAATTTGGCTAAATTAAAAGAAATAAAACTCAAAACAACGAAACAGTTCAGTTTACTTAAAATATATTGGTTCTGTGAACTTGAAAGAAAAAGAAAGTGCTAAATACACATAAAAGTTAATTTGATGGAACTAATTTGTTTAAGTTTGTCCTACTCAAACCAATTAATTATTTTGAGCATTAGGGTTTACAGTGTAAAATAACAAATATTTTTTTTTAAATGATCTTACTTTGAATACTTTACACTCATTGTGATCTGTCTTCCTGTTTGTATTTCCACAGCATGAAGGTAAGATCTTACGGATTTATGAATGAACGGCTCATTTTAAAATCTTCACCGTCTACTGACATTTGTTACAACATCTGCGTCAAACATTCCAATATTCTCATGATAACTTTCATTAACTCTACAATAAGTAAATCCACTTCACCAGCTAATTACTCTTCGCCAGTGATGCGATTGATATACAGAGTCATCGCAAAAATGGAAGTTCACGGACAAAATTCTAAAGATGGCTGCGCACTGGTTTCTCTGGCGCATAAGGTCTATACAGGCTTGGAACGACATGATGGTGAGTAAATGATGACTCATTTTTGAGTAAACTATCCTTGTCAACAAAACTTTCCACTGAACCCCATAGCTATCTAGGAGAAACAACTGAGATATTACAGACATCTCATTTATAGCTTTTCTTTTCCAGTGGGTGAATCTACAATACTTTTCCCTCCAGGATGCTTTTTTTCTTCTTTTCTACAAAGAAAACACTGAAAAGAATAATAATGCAAAATGCTACTGGACCATCAACAATTTCATAACCCAGCGAACCTGGACATATTTGCTAATCTGCCTTCTGTTTCACAAGCTGTCTCTGCCACGACACCAGAATTATTTAGAGTCCCTGGCTGTGTGGAAACAAACACTTGTCGCCATGCCAACAGGGTTGCCCACTGCTTGGCAACAATTTGCAAGCAGCTGGGGGGGTCTAACCTTTGCTGGCATTGACTTACAACAGAGTATGTCCAAACAATGCTTCATAAATACAAGGCATGAGCTCATTCCACAGTATCAGAAGATTTAGAGGAGCTTCAACGGGTGCTGCCCACCATGGCCTACCAGTAAGACTAATAAGGCTTTGGAATACATTTGTATAATGATATTATTCATTGAAGCAATTTGAAAGAAAAAAAATAGCTTTAGCTGAGAGTGATAAACAATTTTGACAATTTTGGGCCATTTTCCATTGATTTCCTCATTGCAGCTATTTGATAAAGGTTTTATCCAATATCAGGAGGTTACAGCTAACCCCGGATTTCTCATGTGCACCCATGTAACATAAAGGCAAGCCACATATCAGAAATATTAGGATTAAAGGACATCCTGTGGAATGAAAGACTCCCTCACAAAAGGACTATTATCAACATTAAGTAAGCCATGAAGCACTAAAAGAAGAAAAATCAGGAATTAATGCCAATAAGAATATTCAGGCGGCCTACTGTGCTCTTATCTGTAACCTATGGTTTTATGGCAGTATGTTTAATAATATTTACTTCACCCAAAATTTTGTCATTGTTTACATAGCCTCATGTTGTTCCAAACCTGTATGAATTTCATTCTTCTGCTGAACACAAAAGAAGATATTTCACAGAATAAGGTTAACCAAACAGTTAATGGATCCATCAGTGGGGTCCATCAACTGTTTGGTTACCAACATTTTTGGGTGAACCAAAAAAGGTTTGATTTTCTCTGGTCTATAATGTGTATCAGTAAGCAAATAAATTATTTATTGTTGCCTCCATTTGAAATATTACTTTTGCCCTTTCATGGTTCACATTCAGTTGTAACACATTAAATAATCATAGCCTTGGAACGGCTGCCTCAAAACAAAATATTTCCAGATAAACACTATCATTATGTTGAGTAAAAGGGAAAAAAAAACCTATTGATATTCTAGGGAGTGAACTGGGGTTAAGGTCAAAGCAAGATTGTCTACTGGATCTGCAAACAATTTAATCAGATTTTGCATCTATGCGGTTGTAGGTAAACGAAAAAGCTTCCAGTGGCACTGGCTGAAACTCTGTGTACTCATTAGGCTAATTGCGTCAATCTCCACATCCTCTTCCCCCTTCACCTGCATGCTTATCAGGCACAGCCTTCGCACTGGTGACAGGTCAATTGCTTGGGCAGCGAGCTTCTGGTTAATCGCTCGTCAAATGGAAACAGCCACCGATTGAGTTCTGGTCACTGGAGTTCAATGGATTTGCTCTGAGCTAATGCTAGCACTCTATTATTCAACTCTTTCTCCATTCCTTATGTCCTAACAACACAGGGCAGGATAAATGGGTTATCTATGAAGAAATGCAACCCTAGATGATTGGATTAATGATATAAAATAGACACACACACACACACACACACACAAACACACACAACCATGTGTTACTAATGCAAGCAACAAAACTGTATATTGTTGAACTGTTCAACAAAATCGAGCAACACAAACTGCTGAGATTATAAAACTGTCAAAGACAAATAAAAAGGAATATCATAATTTCTGTTAAATAACACACACCATATGTACACCTATTTAAAACTATTCACAGGACTCACATTAAATCTGTGAGCAAATAGCAATATAAATGCATTGGAGATAATAAAGCAGCAACCTAACACATACCAATAATTAAAATCATGTAAAACCTAAAATGTTAATGTAATATGCTGAATTGGTGCTGAAGTAACAATTTTGTAGCAATGAAAAAAATCTTTACTATAACTTTTGATCAATATAATGCACCTTTGCTGGATAAAAGTTTTATATTAAAGGTGCCCTAGAATCAAAAATTGAATTTACCTTGGCATAGTTGAATAACAAGAGTTCAGTACATGGAAATGACATACAGTGAGTCTCAAACTCCATTGTTTCCTCCTCCTTATATAAATCTCATTTGTTTAAAAGACCTCCGAAGAACAGGCGAATCTCAACATAACACCGACTGTAACAGTCGGGATCATTAATATGTATGGCCCCAATATTTGCATATGCCAGCCCATGTTCAAGGCATTACACAAGGGCAGCCAGTATTAACATCTGGAGCTGTGCACAGCTGAATCATCAGACTAGGTAAGCAAGCAAGAACAATAGCGAAAAATGGCAGATGGAGCAATAATAACTGACATGATCCATGATTACATGATATTTTTAGTGATATTTGTAAATTGTCTTTATACATATTTTGTTAGCATGTTGCTATTGTACTGTTAAATGTGGTAAAAGTTACCATCGTTTCTTACTGTATTCACGGAGACAAGAGAACCGTCGCTATTTTCATTTTTAAACACTTGCAGTCTGTATAATTCCAAAACACAACTTCATTTTTTATAAATCTCTCCAACAGTGTGTAATGTTAGCTTTAGCCACGAAGCACAACCTCAAACTCATTCAGAATCAAATCTAAACATCCAAATAAATACTATACTCACATGATTCGACGCATACATGCAGTATGCATGATGAACATCTTGTAAAGATCCATTTGAGGGTTATATTAGCTCTGTGAACTTTGTAAATGCACTGTATTATAGTCGAGAGCTTGGGGGGCAGGGAGCACAAGATTTAAAGGGTCCGCAGCCTGAATCGGTGCATAGTTAATGATGCCCCAAAATAGGCAGCTAAAAAATTTTATACAAAAAAAATCTATGGGGTATTTTGAGCTGACACTTCACAGACACATTCAGGGGACACCTTAGACTTATATTACATCTTGTAAAAAAATGGTTCTAGGGCACCTTTAATACAATTTCTGTCAAAAGAAAAAAAATTCTTACTGATCCCAAATCTTTGAACGGTACTGTATACTGACAATTGTCACCGATGACACATTCATAGAGATAAGAACGTTCTATTAAGAAGACAATAACTCATGCCTTTTGTGTCTAGTTAATATTGAGCCACATCAGGAGTTACAATCAGAGTTTAAATAATGCCTCTCCATGATCTCATTACACCCTTGCTTAGCTTCTATCCCCAAAAGGGAACGGAAACGACATTGACAAAACATGCAACGCTTCCTGCGAGCTATGTATCAGAATACATTTACAGTTTGAAGCAGAGAAGAGATCATTTGCACAATGAGTGTTCTTTTATCAAATGAGAAAAGGCAAAAGTCTCCCTCAGTGCCACCCATTCAGAAGAAAGCGAAAAGTTAATTGGCTCCTTCCTGGTCAGCTGGGATTCATTTCAATTAACAGCCAAAACAGCTGTTAATTTTGTGCCACAAAGAACGTGGTCTTCTGTTTAATTGTTTGCAGCATGGTGACTTCCAAGCACATTCTTAAAGAAAAGAATGAGTCTGGGAGGAATAAAAATTGAGTGGATATTTTAATTGCACTCTCTCTCTGTGAAACACATCTTGTGCTTGTGAATAACATGTTCAGCATTTCAATTTGCGTTTGTATCATCTCACTGAGACTGTTTGATTCCAAGAAGCTGATGACTGAATCCCAACCCACAAAAACGGACATCAGACACCAAAATACACCAAAGGTCAATGTTGCCAGTTTTTATTTTATTTTATTTTTTTACATTTCTGAAGATAAAGATGGTAATTACAGAAATGTAACATCATGAAAGTCATAATTTTTAACATTTCTTTGACCTTCACTGCAAATTACCCGGCTTGTTGTGTTTATCATTTTCCAAGAGTTACAGAACTCTTTTAACAACTTTTAATGTCACATTCACCTTTGTCATTATTTAGTGTGAAATAACTCCAGACGATGTTTCTCTGTCATTAGCTCTGTCAAGCATCACTCTCTCTGTTGAATGAGTGCTGTGACGGAGTGTTGTCAGTGACTAACTGCACTTTTCTTTTCAGCATTTGTGAGCGATAAGATAAGCAAAAGGGAAAAAGTTTCTATCCTACACAACTAGTTTCTTTTTAACACTGAAGCTTGCAACGTGCAATACTTTTTTATAATAACTAGTAAGGCTTATCTTACTAAAACAGCGAAGGCCTATCTTAGAAATATTAATTATGTTATGAATAAATAGTTTAACATTCAACTTGAACCGTTATGATGAATCAATACTCTGCATGACGTATTGATCAATAAATCAGGTCTGTAGTAAAGTATTTGCTCAGTCAAAACTGAAATGATTTTTGAACATTTTTAATACTAATTTTTAACATCATATTCAATGGCACAACAGTAAGGGTTGCTATTTTGTTTTTAGACATAAAAAGTTCGATCACACTTTAGTTTAGGGTTCAATTCTCACTATTAACTAACTATTAACTATGACTTTTGCCTCAATAAACTCATTACTAATCACTAATTACTGCTTATTAATAGTTAGTAATGTAGTTGTTAAGTTTAGGTATAGGGTAGAATTAAGGGATGTAGAATATGGTCATGTAGAATAAGCCATTAATATGTGATTTATAAGTACTAATAAGCAGCAGATATTCTAGGAATATGCATGCTAATAAGCAACTAGTTAATAGTGAGAATTGGACCCTAAACTAAAGTAGTACCAAAAGTTCTTATACCAATGAGTCCTCTAATGAGTTTGTGATATGTGAATTTTTTAAACTTAATTCCTACATAAAGTATATTACCATCAATCCCAGGACTTTGTAGGTCAATGCTGATATGATGGTTCACATACATCCAAATGTAACAATTACTTTTGATAAAAAAACAAACCTTTAGCAAAACACTGAAAATATATTCTTAAATATAAAAAGCCAAAAAGCTAGTATTAGTCAAGGTCTCTTATTTTTTTTGTGTATAACACAAATGTCTCAAAAACATTGTCTTGGGCCCTTCATCTTCTCTACTGCTACAGAATAAAAAACAACAAGGTTTGAAAAGGGCAAAATAAGCTCCAGCTGATTCATTCAAGAACCTACACAATCAGGTTATGGAACTCCTTCAGAACTACATAAAGAGAAGAATAAAAGAGAATAGAAGCTGTTCTACACCACAACTGTCAGTGTTCTGTGTTTATGTTTCCCTGTGTCACATGTTTCTTCAGTTCCATTTCGAAAGGGAACTTCAACTCTGCATTGAACACGCTATGGGGAACGTCACACGGGACCCGATGTCTGAAAGCCAACTATCCAACAACTCCAATCCCTATTGCCCGGCAACAGCCTATGATGTAATATGGCGCAACCCAGAAGTATAAAGGAGCGCCTGTAGTAACAGTCAGTATCTCTTCGTCTTTCGGGTCTGTTCTGTCTGATCACAACTATGTCGAATCCGGTAAGGGATTCTGAAATATGCCTTACAAACATTCAAGAGAATGTGTTCATCCGTGTTCCAGGGTTTGACACTTGATATACACATACTGGGCGTTTTCTGTCTGGAGAGGAGCGCGCATAGACAGTGCTTGAGGGCGCTGTCTGTGTGTTTGTCTATTGTTTGCTGTGAGCGTCTCCCTATCGGGATGCTCCGTTCTCGTTTGAGGGAAGAAGTGTCTGCATCTGTGCCTAGTGATTCTGGCCCTGTTTGTGCTGAGGCATAACGGTGGCTGCAATCATAGGGCTCGCAGATGAGCTCATGGGAACAGTGTTAATTTCGTTGGCGAATAATTTTCGTCATAATTTTCATCAACAACATTTTTTCACGGACGAAAACGAGACGATGACTAAATAAAAATCCGTTTTGAATGACTAAAACTATGACTGAAATCTACTCTAATTTTCGTCAACGAATAAAAATGAGACGAAAATGAAAGAGAGGGACGATTTGGGAAGATATCCAGTCAGAACTGCTGTCCTGTGTGGAAGATGCACACATTTGAAGTGTAATGTGCTGATCTAACCGCGGGAAACGCGGCGCTGTTGTGCCCTCTACAGGCTCACGCAGCAGCATATCTGACTGCTTCGCAATTAATGAATAGCGCACATTTATGCAAAGCGATTGATGACCAATGTTGATGAATTATGACAATGTTTACTACACAATGTTTATATGGTAATATGTTTTAGATGGTTGTAAGAAAGCATATTTTATCTCCCTCATGAGTAGCCTGCTACAGTGCAGACTGCAAACATTTGGGTGTGCTCTTTGATACCAATCTTTCATTGAAAGTCATGTTTCTAGTTTCTGTAAAACCGCCTTCTCCCATCTAAAAAATATATCTAAATTACGGCATATGCTCTCAGTGACAAATGCGGAACAGTTGGTTCATGCATTCATGACCTCAAGACTAGATTATTGTAACGCTCTACTGGGTGGTTGTTCTGCTTGGCTTTTAAACAAACTACAGTTGGTCCAAAATGCGGCAGCTAGAGTTCTTACTAGAACCAGAAAGTATGACCATATTAGCCCAGTTCTGTCAACATTACATTGGCTCCCTATTAAACATCGTATAGATTTTAAAATCTTGCTACTTACTTATAAAGCTCTAAATGGTTTAGCTCCCCAGTACCTAAGTGAGCTCTTAATGCATTATAGTTCTTCACGTTTATTGCGATCTCAGAATTCAGGCCAGTTGATAATACCCAAAATATCAAAATCAACTGAAGGCGGCAGATCCTTTTCCTATTTAGCACCTAAACTCTGGAACAATCTTCCTAGCATTGTTCGGGAAGCAGACACACTCTGTCAGTTTAAATCTAGACTAAAAACACATCTCTTTGCTCTTGCATACACATAACACATTATCAATAAATTAACATTTTTCAAATCCGTTAAAGGATCGTTACGCTGCAATAATTAGGTCGGCCGGAACCGAGAACATTTCCTATAACACTAGATATACCTGTACATCAGAATAAGAATGGCATCTCCGCTAATATCTGTCTCTCTGCTTATCCTGAGGTTTGCCGGGTGCTGGATTCAGGCCGTATCCAGATCAGATGGAGAACCTGTGTCTGGACCTGACTACAACGTAGCCCAGGAGACAATGGGCCTACAGACCCAGTTCTGGCTGCATCTATAATTCAGATTTTTAATCCCCTTATCTGCTTACATATATTTATATATAATCTATTTTTAATCTCTATAATAAAAATGTATAATTCAGATTTTGATCTCCATATCCATTTACATATATTATATATATCTTCCAAGGGTTTTTTTCCCTCCTAGGACTTTTTTCCCAGTGCTAGCACGCTGGGGTTTTTTTGGGGTTTTTCCACCCCTGGGAGTCAGCCGACATTGGCTTAATGTAGCACCATCTTGTATATGTTACATATTACCACGCTTGGTTGTACAGCTTATTTTTAACCACTTCCCTTTTTCTGTGCTTCTAATATGTAAAGCTGCTTTAAACAATTACCAATTGTAAAAGCGCTATATAAATAAATTTGACTTGACTTGACTTGACTTTGACGTCATCACGTCTGGCAGCGAGCGCTCCTCTGGCTGCTGTGTATGCAGAGCTGCTGGTGTTTTTGGGACGCACTTTTCAGTGGGCTGCAGCTGCCGTGAGAGCGCGTTAAGAAAGGGGCCATGCACGGACGGCTCGACGATCGGTTCCTTTTTGTCCACGAACGTTGCAGCTCTCATAAACTTTCCATTCCTTCCTGATCTCCAGACAGACGGGAGGAGGAAGAAGCGAGAGTGAGATAGGTAATCGATTGTAAACACCATTGAGTTTGTAATCGATCCCCCAGCTACATAAGGATGATTTATATCTACCCTCTCCTCTTCTTCCACCTCCTATATATATATATATATATATATATATATATATATATATTTATATATATATATATATATACACACATTCTATATTATGTATATATATATGTGTGTGTGTATATATATATAAACTGAAGTTGATAGGCTGGCTAGAATATATATTGTGCAGGCCACAAAATGGCCGCCTCTTAGCCACCTGTTGTTTAGAGTAGCTTCTCATCTGCTGTTTTCTAGAGTAGTTTGTGTTAACACTTGTCACTTCAGTTAATATGTATGTTTAGGTCGGCCTTAATCGGCTGCCTGACATTGTTTGCTTGTGAGCTTCGCTTTCTTTCTCTTATCCATGAGATTTGGAGGTGAAGCCCAGGCTTCACTAGGCTTGTGGCCCTGTAAGAAGGCCCGTAGCTTAGCGGCCAGGCTAGAGCTAGGTTAAGTGTATTATATGTAAATAACCCCATGTATACTATCCCTTGTCAGATTGTATAGTTCCTAGTTCTGGCCTCCTCCCGAGGGAGTTGTTAGGACGTATGCCCATTGTCCCCTTGTTTATGTAGGTGCAATTGGTGAGGTTAACAGCTAGGTTGTAGACTGTTTTTAGACTCCCTGATGCTGTTTTTCTCACGTCTTTGTGTAGATAAGTTATGCAGGTGTATGCTAGGCCCCACTTTCTAGAACTTTTCATGCTATGGAAAATGTTTTTTCTTTTGAGCCACTTGATTTTCCTTAATCAAGTTTGGATTGACAGTGTTAGCTTATAGCCTTTGTCCTATAGGGCTTAGTACAAATTTGAGAATCTGCTTGGAGAAAATGTTTATCCTCATTGATAGCAGCATGTATGTCATAACATTACGTTTGCTTTGAGTTCTAGACTTTTGCCCTACATTTGTACTTATGCTGCCACTGGTTAGCACCTGTTCTCATAGCAGCAGGCTCTTTGATGTTAGCCTCTATTGGAGAGATTGGTGACTATTATTCCCCAGTTGAGGTTTATGTGTGTCGCTGAGTGCATCACCTGTTGGATTGCATACTCAGAGTAGTATAGAACCATTTTTTGAGAAAAGCTGGTTTCTATTAGCTCCCTTTTTGTGATCTTGTTAAGAGCTATATTGCATATAACTTTGATTATGGTTAATTAGCCTCCTTCCAGTTAGCAATTGTATTTCTAACAAGTGCTTTTAGCTGATTATAGTTTGCTCACATAGTTTACACTGCCACAGGCTTTTTGCTTTTGTTTGAGGCAGTAGGCCATTTTAGGCCTCCCTTAGACCATGTTGGCATTGTTTGGTTCCCTTTAGTCACATGATTTAGGGTACATTGCCTGCTGGAAAGTGCAGCCTAGCTCAGGTTGCAGTTAGCTTCCCACAGCTATTGTTGGGTTAGAGGTGGTCCCCTGTAGCTTGGTTCCCTTTATTTCATGAGCTGAAGCCACATGTCATTGGAACGGTAGGCCCCTGTTGGCACAGTTGGTGTTTTATTCTGCAAACAGGCTGAACGCCACTTGTTGCTGAGATTGTAGACCCCATAAGGCCTCCTTTTTAGCTGACTTGTTGGCAGGATACATGGGAATCCAAGAACCCATACAACCATCGTCCACGCCCCACCTCTGTTGAATAGGCCTTAAGCAGGCCTCTCGTGGAGTATGGTGCCGTAATATGCATTCGTTCTCTCAGTATTATGCATGAAAGGTTTTCCACTGAATGCATGGCCTGTTGGTTGGTATGGTCTTGGACTGGCTGATGCCATGTGATTATTAGGGTAGGCCCTAATAAGGCCACCTTTTAGTTTACATGTTGGCACAGTTTGTGTTTATATGGACAAACGGGCTGAACGACACTTGTGGCCGAGATTGTAGACCCCATAAGACCTCCTTTTTAGCTGACATGCTTTCAGGATGCTTGTGAATCCAATATCACCATCGGCCACACCCCACCTCTGTTGAGTAGGTCTTAATCAGGCCTCTCGTGGAGTATGTGGCGTAATATGCATTTCCTTTTAGAAACTAAATCTTTGAATGCATGGCCTAATGGTTGGTATAGTGATGGTCGCCACTTGCTGATGCCACGTGTTTACTAAGGTAGGCCCTATGGGCCTCCTGTGTAGCATGTTGGAGTTCAGTTATGTAATGTACTCCTCTCACTTTGAGAGTAAAAAGGTGCTTTTTCCAAGTACTGTCCGAGTAGTGGCTGACCTCTCAGGGGTGAGTTTTTGTGGTAAACCCTTACTGAGGTTGAGTCTGGGTGAATTGTCATGTGGGCACTTTACAGTTTAACTACTGTCATTGATTCATATGTCCTGCTCCTGTCAAGACAGGTGTTCAAGGTGGCCCTCACAGGCCACCATTGAATGTCCTTCTAATATGACGAAATGCTTTTCATATGGGAGTCATGCTCCATATAAAGCTATTATCATGATGTAGGCCCCTTTTCTGGCCTCCATGATTATATGCCCACAGTATGGTCTACCTGTTAGGTTGAGCTTTGTACTTCCCTGCTAGGGTTGTCTGTGTAATAGTGCTTAGATCCCTAAGCTGATCATGGGTTGTAGGCTTCCATGAGGCCTCCTCCTGTGGTTATGCCCTAGGCTGATTTGTGCTCCCCTGTATCAGGGTTTCTAGCACACAGCCTCCTAAACGTGGCCACTGGACTTACGCCATATGTCTTAGAGGTTGCTAGGCCCTATAAGCTGCCTTTTTGGACATACTGGTGTATGTTTGTGTATATTTCTCTCTGAGAATTATCTGTATACACTTCTGGTTAGCCAGATGCCCAAGTGATAAATCTAAGCTCCTTTGGTTCATTTATTTATCATTCTTGGTCTCCACGAGCTGATGCTGCGTGTCTGTTAAGGTTATAGGCCCATCCAGGCCTTCCTTAATACATGGTGGTGTACGCTGTACTCCTCTTGCTTTAAAGAGTAAAAGGTGCTATCACAGAGTACACTGCTCATTGGATTGTCTTAGGTGGATTGCCATGCGGGCACTCTGCAGCCTCTTATGTTGCCATTGAAGTTGTCTATCTGCCCCAGCAAGACAGGTGTTCAGGGTGGCCCCTCCAGGCCAAATTCTGAATATCCTGTTGTTTAACATATAGCTACTATCATGCTGTAGGCCCCTCTTCAGCCTCCATGAGTATGTGCCCATTGCATGGTCTACCTGTTAGGTGAGCTTTATACTTCCCTTTTAGAGTTGTGTTTGTAATAGTGCTTAGCTCCCTAAACTGATCATGGTGGTAGGCCTTAATCAGGCCTCCTCCTAAGATTCAGCCCTAGGCTGGTTTGTGCTCCCCTGTATAAACAGGTGTTTAGCGCACAGCCTCCTCAGTGCATTAATTAAGTGCTGAGTAGATCCTAGGATGAGCGGATTATACTCCCCTCAATACTAGGGTTCATAGCACTCAGCTGAGTTCTGCTCTCCAGGATGCTCATCTCTACACATGGGTCTGAGTTGTTCCTGCCTTTCTGCAGTCACTCTTACCTGCTCTCTTCTATGAAGAATGCGTTATGGAGATTCTGTACTCAGACAGGGTGGCCAAGACTAAGTTTGTCTTATGACAGACCAGGTTGGCCTCCCTGGTGGCATTGAGGGTGACTTCGTTCCCCTCTAGTGACTGGCTGGGGTTCCTTTCAGTTCTCTGGCCCCATTTCCTTAAAGGGACCACTTTCTCTTTAGAAAAATTGGTTCCAGATGCCTTAGTGGCCTTGGTAGGCCCTCTGCAGAAGGCCTTCTTGAGGCTCAGCTTGGGCTGTTGGCCATAGGGAATGCTGTCACTGACAGCCTGGTGTGACCCGAGGGTGAGTTGCTAAGCGTTTCCTTCAAAACTGCTCGATATTTGTCAGCCATATTATTTGGCATGCACTCTCCTTAAGGATGGCGGCGTGGGTATATCGTTCCCCATAGCGTGTTCAATCCAGAGTTGAAGTTCCCTTTCGAAAGGGAACGTCTCAGGTTACGTATGTAACCATAGTTCCCTAAGAACAAGGAAATGAGACTCTGCGATTCATTGCCATGCTTTGGGCTGCCTGCCCAAACAGCCCAAATGATGTTAGATACTGACTGTTTCTCCAGGCATTCCTTTATACTTCCGGGTCGCGCCATATTACATCATAGGTTGTCCCCGGCCAATAGGGATTGGAGTTGTTGGATAGTTGGCTTTCAGACATCAGGTCACGTGTGACGTTCCCCATAGTGTGTTCAACACAGAGTCTTGTTCTCTGGTTCTCAGGGAACTATGGTTACATATGTAACCTGAGACGTTTTCCCGCAAATTGTTTGTTCCCTTGGTTACCCTGATTTGAGTTTATTAGTCCCAGCTGTGTCCTGTTACAGTTTTTCTCGATTGCTTACACACATTTTCTGAAAGCATGCCTCATACTCTCAGAACTCTACACACAAATCAAAAAACACACACACAATGGGCAAAACTCCTCAGTTCTCCTGCAAAATGAAACTTTACATTCAAAACAATGTTCTTTCTTCTCAAAATGGTATTTTGTTTTCAAATGACGCAAACAAACCATCATATGAATAGACATTTATAAGAACCAGTTGAACACTGATGTGCTCTATGTAAAACACAATGATGAATGGAAAACGTCTCGGTTACGTATGTAACCCTCGTTCCCTGAAGGAGGGAACGGAGACGTACATCAGTAGTGACCGACGAATTGGGATATCGCTAGAGAGCCCTATCAGCTTCGAGTGAACTAAAACAAGCCAATGGAATTGGTGTGCGATATTTGCATAATGCGCACCGCCTCCGACAGGTGTATATAAATAGGAAGCAGATGCAATCATTTTTCGCTGAGGAGACAACTGGTGTCCGCACAACAGCGAGGGTACAGAAACTGTGGCGACGGGACGTACGTCTCCGTTCCCTCCTTCAGGGAACGAGGGTTACATATGTAACCGAGACGTTCCCTTTCAGTCGGTCACGTTCGACGTACGTCAGTAGTGACCAACGAATTGTGCCCAGTGCCCAGCGCAAGCTCAGCCGCCCATAGCACCGGCTGGACGGTGAAGGGGGCGAGCTTACACCGAGAGAGTCTACTGCTGTTCCGAAATACCCACTAAGTAAACTAGACTACACTGGGAAAGCGAACCCGTAGGGGACGCTGCGGAGGCCACTACCTACCCAATGGGGGAGGAGTTTACGTGGAGAATACACATATGGACTGGCCCGGGGGGCAGTACGAATATGGAGTCCCTGGGATGGCTCCACCTGGGTAGGGGGAGGCTCATCTGACAGGTGACAGCAGAGCTGGCTCTGCTAAGGGAAAGACACGGACTCGCCGTAGGGAGTTTTAAACCGTGGATAATTACACATATGGAACCGCTCACGTAGAGGAGTCACGACATATGGGCCCCAGCCAACAGACAGCGTCAGCGACGGATGTAGGCCTGGCATCAGACACTCCGCAATGTCCGAGCCGAAGGGGGAGGCGGAGGAACTCGACAGGGTTCGCCAAGCGGGGAACACGACTGGAGTGAAAGTATGCACGTATCCGGCCAGGGGGCGGGAATGGCATTGCAAGCCGACACTTAGAGCGGGTACAACACGACTACCGACTAGTGGATGCGAGTACACGTGAAGATACCAGCTCTACACGTAGGCTATAAAACCTAGTGAACGTGTTAGGTTTCGCCCAGCCCGCAGCTCTACAGATATCTGTCAGTGAGGCGCCATGAGCCAGCGCCCAGGAGGAGGCCACCCCTCTGGTGGAGTGGGCTCTCAACCCGAGCGGGCAAGGCACGCCCTGGGATTCGTACGCCAAGGCGATGGCATCCACTATCCAGTGGGCCATCCTCTGCTTGGAGACAGCCTTTCCCTTCTGCTGGCCTCCATAACAGACGAAGAGCTGATCTGAGGTCCTGAAGCTTCGCGTTCTGTCCACGTACACACGCAGAGCGCGGACGGGACAGAGCAAAGCTAGGGCTGGGTCTGCCTCCTCCGAGGGCAGAGCTTGCAGGTTCACTACCTGATCTCTGAAGGGAGTGGTAGGAACCTTGGGCACGTATCCAGGCCGGGGTCTCAGGATGACGTGAGAATCACCGGGCCCGAATTCTAGGCACGCTTCGTCAACCGAAAATGCCTGCAGATCCCCTACCCTCTTCAGGGAAGCCAATGCAACCAGAAGAACCGTTTTGAGAGACATTCTTGTTTCAGGTCGACTGATTGCAAAGGCTCAAAGGGATGACCCCGGAGAGCTGTGAGAACCAGGGTCAGATCCCAAGAGGGTACGGAGGAAGGGCGAGGAGGATTCAGTCTCCTCACCCCCCTCAGGAACCTGACGATCAGATCGTGTTTCCCCAGGGACTTACCCTCAACTGCGTGGTGATGTGCAGCGATAGCGGCAACATACACCTTCAGGGTGGAGGGAGACAGCCTTCGCTCCAACCCTTCTTGCAGGAAGGAAAGCACGGATCCGACCGAACATAATCGGGGGTCCTCTCGGCGAGAGGCGCACCATTCGACGAGCAGGTTCCACTTCAGCGCATAGAGGCTCCTAGTGGAAGGAGCTCTAGTGGAAGTGATGGTGACTATGACCGCTTGCGGGAGATCACTCAGAACCTCCGCATCCCGTCCAGGGACCACACGTGGAGGTTCCACAGATCGGGACGCGGGTGCCACAGGGTGCCCCATCTCTGAGTCAGGAGGTCCTTCCTCAGAGGAATCGGCCAGGGAGGGGCTGTCGCGAGGAGGATGAGGTCCGAGAACCAGGTCCGAGTGGGCCAGTACGGAGCCACTAACAGAACCTGCTCCTCGTCCTCCGACCTTGCACAAGAGTACCAATCCCGGGGACGGACGCATTCGAAAATGCGCTTCTGCGCATCTTGAACGGCAACTTGTGAAGGTACCGGTTCATGACGCACAGATGCAGGATTGGCCATAGCCCACTGCCCTTTTTGGTACAATGAAGTAGGGGGCTGTAAAACCCCAACTTCATATCGGCTGGAGGGACCGGCTCGATTGCATCCTTCGCCAGGAGGACAGCAATCTCCGCCCGGAGAACAGGTGCGTTGTCCAGTGACACCTGAGTGTAGTGGACACCCCTGAAAACCGGGTGACGCCGGGCGAACTGAATCGCATAGCCGAGTCTGATGGTACGAATGAGCCAGCTGGACAGGCTGGGGAGCGCTATCCACGCTTCCAGACACTGAGCCAGCGGGACCAAAGGCACCATAGACGCACCGGGGGTGGGGCAGCGAGGCAGAGTACGGGGACCCGACTCGGGCGGCATGGGAGCAGCCCGGAGTGTGATCAGACTCTGCGAGGCAGCAGTGCGTATGGGAGACGGCGCACGGGGCGAGGCCTGCACCATCACACTGCCACCTGCTGGCGATGTGAGGGGGGCTGCGCGTAACAAGGCAGGGCCTCGCACGCTGACAGCCACAAGCAGAGTACGGGGACCCGACTCGGATGGCATGGGAGCAGCCCGGAGTGTGATCAGACTCTGCGAGGTAGCAGTGTGAATGGGAGACGGCACATGGGGTGCGGCCTGAACCACCACACTGGAACCTGCTGGTGAAGTGAGAGAGGGCTGAGAGTGGCAAGGCGGGGCCTTGCACACTACCAGCCACACCCTCTTGGGACCTGGAGGATCAGACAACAGTTCTATTCGTGGGTACCGCTGGACTCCGGAGAGCCAGCTGCGGAACAGACCAGAATTCTCCACCCGGCCCTCCTCCGGTGAAAGAACTGTTTCCTTCAGCTGCAGGTCACCATATCCCCAGGACCGCCTCCTGTTAACCAACTGGGTTGGCTGCGGGGAGAGTGGGCTGGGTTTTAGGCCAGCTTGTGAGATGAGCACATCGAGAAAGTGTACTTGACGATGACACATCCCAGCAAGACTAGCCAGGGGTGTTTCCGGACCACCATGGTGGACATTGTCTAGCCAGAGGCCTGCGCTATGACCTGCATCATGCGTAGCTCAACCCTGACTCAGAACTACCCCCCTAAAGGGTAGTGAGAGAGAAAAAACTTGTAATGCAGATTATGGCCCCCTTGGCGCTCCATATTTAACACCAAAGAGGCCACAAAACTGCCAAGTTTTTCCATGCACGTCCGGGCACAGGGGGCGGGGCAAGGCGAGTGCGCGTCACACAACGCCCCCAGGGGCCCGGGAAAGCATGGTTGTCAAGTCTGAATCTGATTCAGCATGAGCACATCACGACTGTGGGATGCTCAGCATCATCTTCATTTTCAGAGCCCAACAATACTCTCTCCAATGTAGCAGTCGACATCTGATCCTCTGCTGGAGCTCCGACTTAGACGCTAGATCCCTCATGAGAAGGACCAGCAATCCAAGCAGAAGCTACCAGCCATGTTGGACAGTGAACGTGGCCGTCCAACTGGACGACACACGGCGCACTGGGCGCCGACGTGGCCATGTTTTACTAAACATGAACCACCCACGGACATAGTCACAACATGTTTGCGATGCACTAGAGGAGTGGGGGGCCCACGGAGAATGGCTCGGCAGGTATAGCCCCACTGTGATCCTCTGGTCACCCAGGCTTATTAACCAAAGTAGTATTTTTCTTATTCAGAAAAATAACTAGATCGGGGAATAAGTGAGGGGACTCCACCTCATTAAAGGCTCTCGAGTCTCGACCGTGCATCTAGAGCGCCAGACGACGCGCAGGGTTGCCATGGCAACACGCGCTGTCAGCCGGCAGCTCGACTGCACACGGCGCGCTGAACGCTCAAGCCCTTACGAGAAAGGCGAGACAAACAACGCACCGACGTGGGCATATTCTCATAAGAGAATATGAACCACCCACAAACACAGTCTCAGCACGCTAAGCAGACATGAGAGAAAGTGATTGTGGCCGTCATTGAGGATAGGAAACGACCGCCTCCAGAAACGCACGGACAGAATGACGTCTTGAAAAAGACGCAATGTCTGTCTGTGAAGCTCTTTTAGAAGGGGAAGAGTCAGCTCTTTCGTGCTGAAGCACACAGGGAGTGACGCGATGTGTTCAGGTACACCACTCCCCGAACACACCGGGAGGAACCGGCCCAAATCGCAACAGACAACTGCGTTTTATATGGGAATTCAGTTGCTGTAAAAAAAGCAGTTGAGAGCTTAAGCTCAGGCTCCCCGTGAAGCTTGCGACCTCGCTGTTGTGCTTTAACGCCAACATAAACAGACGCTGAATCTCCAAGGCTGTTTAGTTTCACTATTGTGAAGTCTGAAGCTGGACACCAACTGTTGGCTCCGAAGTGAAAGACAGAGTGCGATTGCATCTGCTTTCTATATATATACACCTGTCGGAGGCGGTGCGCATTATGCAAATATCGCACGCCAATTCCATTGGCTTGTTTTAGTTCACTCGAAGCTGATAGGGCTCTCTAGCGATATCCCAATTCGTCGGTCACTACTGACGTACGTCGAACGTGACCGACTGAAAGGGAACACTTCTCCATTCATCATAATGACTTTGGTCTTTATTTGGTTCAATGTTACACTTACTACAGACAGTACATACATAAGTGTGTTGTAAAATATTTGTAGTATATTATATATATATATATATATATATTATATAAATATATATATATATATATATATATATATATATATATATATATATATACACACACACACACACACACTACAAATATTTTACAACACACTTATGTATGTATTGTCTGTAGTAAGTGTAACATTGAACCAAATAAAGACCAAAGTCACTATGATGAATGGAGAAGTGTTTTCCATTCATCATTGTGTTTTACATAGAGCACATCAGTGTTCAACTGGTTGGATGTATATATATATATATATATATATATATTAGTTTTTATAGACAGAACACACAAATACACGGTAACAAATATATTTTATTTTTCCAACAAAAACAATGTACAGTGCACATCCAAACCAATGCAAAGTTGCACATACAGTGGTATACATAAAAAACAACAGAATAATTTACTGTATACAGTATAAAAACAAACTACAGTATGCTGCTCTGCCTCTGTTTCCATTGTTGGCATCCAAAACAGAAGAGCTCACCTGTTGCCCTTTTATGCTAAAGCTCTGTTTGCTAATTGTAAAAATGTGTGACAGGTGTTTGCCCATGTGATGAGTCAGTGTGCATATTTGAATGGCAGTGTGTTCCTTGTGAAAACAAGAGATTTTTCTGCCTGAAAATTGTGCCAAATGCAGAGAATTGTGTGTAGTGTTTTGAAAAAAGTGTGTTTTAGAACTGCAATGTGAGTGTAAAGCAGGAATTGTGCTTGTAGTTTAGCAGAATTGGTTCAGGGGGTTGGTGCATGAGTTACATGTTGTGGTCATTGTGTCTCAAGTACCAATATTTGTGTGTAAACAATTGAGAAAAACTGTAATTAGCATTGTTTGTCCCTTTGTCTGACCTGTATATATTCCCTGTGTTCTCCCTCAGGTTTGTCGGTTGTCGTCAATGTATCACATCCATGTTGTGTCATGTATATTGATCTTCTGTGTTTGTTCATTAAGTTATTGTTGTCACATTTCATGGTTTTGGGAAACACAAGTGGATGATGGAGCTTCAATAACCAGGTCTTTAATGATTTGAATTTGCAGTATGTTCCTACACACAGCATAGATTATCTTCAGAAGACCTGGAATTGTAGTGCATTGTGATACATTCATGATGCTTTTGCGAAGCTTCAAAGCAAAATAATTTGTGAAAAGTTCATTTTTTTGGTGAACATTTGCCTTCAAAATTATGTCTGTGACTCTACGTACAGTGACAACCTCTGATAAAACAGATTAGTCTAATTAAGGCCAACAAACTCTATGAAATTACTTTGGATTAAACAGATGAACTAAGTGAAGATTTTTAGAAAGAGTGATTCATTGGTCCAATTCATCATTAGATAGCAATAAAAGTAAAGGAATTGGATTGAGGGCTTTGAGATGGGGAAAAAATACACTACTAGTCAAATATTTGGAATATTATTTTGTCTTTTTTTTAGTTTAAGGCTGCATTTATTTAATAAATACAGTAAAAACATTAATATTTAAAAAATATTACAAATTACAACAGTTTTCTATTTTAATATATTTTAAAATGTAATTTATTCCTGTGATGGCAAAGCTGAATTTTCAGCAGCCATTACTACAGTCTTTAGTGTCACATTATATATTTCTGACTGGTAGTCCTTTATATATAAAGATAAGAGTTAGTACCACTGCATTGATATTACCTTTTCTTCTAATTGTCTTGTTGCTCTATCTCTCTTGGTCTCTTACCCAAAATAGGATGGTGGGCTGAGAAAGAATGACCTCCAGATGAGAAATCTGAAATAGGACATATTTGCTACCCAGAGTTGCAGAGTTTGCTTTTCTGAAGTTTGAAACGAGATGTTCCCCCAACCTCCACACAAAACATAAATATCACCCAGGCCCAAGAGAAATGGAGCCGACAGTAAGGTACTGGTGTTATAAACAACACTACATACAGAAAGACGCTAGTAACCTTTAAAAAATACACACCTGCACATCTGTCATCTTATACGTGTGGAAACTTTTCTATATGTTGACAGTACTGTAGACTTTTAAATGTCACATTTTTTCTGAAGTGAAGAACATCTGAACTGAAGTTGTTGATTTCTACCAGGGGTGTTTTGTTCAAGGACCTGCTAAAAAATATGTTCAATAAATAACTAATATGCACTGGAATTTGAAAAATAAAAAAAATAAAAAAATCCCCAGACATCCTCAGAAATCAATATGCACACCTATGTGGTTCTATGAGAGCTATTCTTTAATGACAATAATATGCTGACATAAAACAGTGTGAAGAGGAAATGCTAAATTGAATTGCAGCATATGAAGCAGTGAAAAAAAAAAGAAAAAAAAAACATCAGCATGGTCTCATAGACAAATTAATTTTGAGCAACTGCACAAAAACAGACATAGAAGACTACTGTATTACACATTTCAAACATGAATGTGCTGAAAAGAAATTATCAACAGAGACCCTGCTGGTTCCATGAACCTCACACTTTTAGAAAAAGAAAGAAAGAAAGAATGAAGAAAAAGAATAGCATCACACAGTTGATGTACTGGCTGAACATCCATGATGCGAATCTCTCATTCCACCACATTCCAAAGGTGCTCTATTGATTAAGATCTGGTGACTGTGGAGGCCATTTGAGTATAGTGAACTCATTGTCATGTTCAAGAAACCAGTTTGAGATGATTTAAACTTTGTGACATGATGCATTATCCTGCTGGCAGTAGCAGAAGATGGGTACACTGTGGTCAGAAAGGGATGGACATGGTCAGCAACAATACGGCCGTGGCATTTAAATGATGCTCAATTGTTACTAAGGGACCCAACGTGTGCCAAGAAAATATCCCCCACACCATTACAAAACCAGCACAAGCCTGAACCAGATCTACACCAAATTCTGACCCTATCTGAATGTTGCAGCAGAAGTCGAGACTCATCAGACCAGGCACCGTTTTTCCAGTCTTCTATTGTCCAATTTTGGTGATCTTCTGCTGCTGTAGCCCATCTGCTTCAAGGTTCGACATGTTGTGTGTTCAGAGATGCTCTTTTGCAGACTTTGGTTGTAAAGAGTGGTTATTTGAGTTACTGTTGTCTTTCTATCAGCTCAAACCAGTCTGGCCTTTCTTACACAACTGCCACTCACCACATATGTTCTCGATTTCAGACCATTCTCTGTAAAACCTAGAGATGGATATGTATGAAAATCCCATTTGATCAGCAGTTTCTGAAATACTCAAACCAGACTCAGAGATGAATGGCTGATTAGATATTTGCATCAACATGCAATTGAACAGGTGTAATACAGTGGCTGGTGAGTGTATAGTGGTTCTCAACCTGGGGGCAGAGGTCCACTATCCACCTTATTCCTGACAAGCTTACTGCATTTTGAATTATTACTTTTAATGTTCAGTGGTTGAAGGGTGAGTATAGTGTAATCAATATATATATATATATATATATATATATATATATATATATATATATATATATATATATATATATATATATATATATATATATATATATATATAGTACAGTCCAAAAGTTTTAATGTTCTAAAATTTTAAAATTTAAAAAGTCTAAATTTTTTAATGTTTTTAAAAGAAGTTTCTTCTGCTCACCAAGGCTACATTTATTTAATTAAAAATACAGTAAAAAACAGTAATATTGTGAAATATTATTACAATTTAAAATAACTGTTTTCTATTTGAATATATTTCACAAAGTAATTTATTCCTGTGATGCAAAGCTGAATTTTCAGCATCGTTACTCCAGTCTTCAGTGTCACATGATCCTTCAGAAATCATTCTAATATGCTGATCTGCTGCTCAAGAAACATTTAATGTGTACAATTGTACAAAATATTTGTGTACAATATTTTTTTTTCAGGATTATTTGATGAATAGAAAGTTCAAAAGAACAGTGTTTATCTGAAATCTAATCTATTGTAACATTATAAATGTCTTTACTGCCACTTTTGATTTATTTAATGCATCCTTGCTGAATAAAAGTTTTAATTTCTTTAATTTCTTTTCAAAAAAATAAAAATTAAAATTCTTACTGACCCCAAACTTTTGAACGGTAGTTTATAATGCTACAGAAGCTTTGTATTTCAGATAAATGCTGTTCTTTTGAACTTTCTATTCATCAAGGAATCCTAAAAAAAACAAGTACACAACTGTTTTCAACATTGAAAATAATCATAAATGTTTATTGAGCAGCAAATCATCATATTAGAATGATTTCTGAAGGATCATGTGACACTGAAGACTGGAGTAATGATGCTGAAAATTCAGCTTTGCATCACAGGAATAAATTACTTTGTCAAATATATTTAAATAGTTTATTAATATAAATTTATTAATAAGCAATTTAATAAATGTTTATTGTTTAATAATTATTCATTGAACGTTAATAAATGTTCATTTCCAACATACTTTGGGTTCATTTTAATTAAGCAATACAGTAATTTTTAAACAATAGTTGAGTTAAATAAAACTACCCAGCAGGTTGGGCAAACATTTAACCCTACCGCTGGGTTAAAACAACCCAATTGCTGGGTTTGTCCATTTTCAACCCAACTTGGATTGTTTTTAACCCAGCATTTTTTAGAGTGTAGAGCGTGCCTTTCATTGATTGTTTAGTTTAATGGAAATTACACCACAAAGCGCCATGTGGTGTAGGAAAAAGGTGGATACGGGGCCTCAGCAAACTTTGAAGAGGGCTGCGGGATGAAATAAAGTATTTAAATTAATAAATTATTATGGATATATTAAGATAATCTACTTTAATCTAAATAAAAAAAATAAAAAAAAAAATTATCAAGTTCCTGAAACCAGTTTCCCAGTTTCTGTTATTTTTTTTTTAAACAAGCAGCTTTACATTAGAAAATACAATGAGCTCAATGAGTCAAGAAGGTTGAGAATCACTGATATACACACATACATGATAGACATACAGGAATTGTTGATTTTAATTTTATGGTGACTTTAAAGGGGCACACAGTACCCTCTCTCTCAATATTGCTTGCGTGTCAATGGTGGCACGTATGTCTAGGTTTGCCGAACCCTATCCTCAGCTAACTCCCACTGCTTTTCATTTCAGCGAATGAGAATCCTAATTACATTAATTGGATCTTTTTTAGCAAAGCTAATTTATATTTGCTTCATTGCCATGAGCTGGAGGCATTCAGTGCATTCCCATTTGTTTTGTACTGCTGTTGTTAGTGATAGTAGTGTGTGTGTGTGTGTGTGTGTGTGTGTGTGTGTGTGTGTGTGTGTGTGTGTGTGTGTGTGTGTGTGTGTGTGTGTGTGTGTGTGTGTGTGTGTGTGTGTGTGTGTGTGTGTGTGTGAGAGAGAGAGAGTGGCATCAGGCTATTTGTCAAGGGAGTGGAATCCTCATCATAAACTGGAAGCTCTTTTCAGCTAAATCAATTCTCATTTCAGTTTACAGGGGTCACAGCTAGAGCTAATACTTACAGCCATTTAGATAAAAACAAAGTTAGGGAGCATTATATTAAAGCAAAAGAAAGCTGCAGGCAATTGCTCCTACTTGAAAAAAAAACAAGCCTAAAACAGCTATCCTCCCATGAGAGTTGGAAGCACAGCACTTCAGAGAGCTAGCAAGAAGTGAAATTGATTACAGTGAGCCCAGGTTGATTGACAGATGTCATGAAAATAGATTGCATTTGCAGTCAGCGCAGGAGATCCATCACCATTATCCGCTTATGTATATGTGGCATGAGACGCGGGGTCACGTAAGCCCTGCCAATACCTGTAGTCAGCGTTTCACGCACGATAAATCAAGCCCAGCCATACATCTCTGAGTCAGGGCACTATATTATATCAGAACACTGCTGACATCCTTGTTATGTGCACTAATCCAGGGTTACGCTAGTCTTTGAGCTTTCTTAAAAATTGGAGGAGTGTTTTATGAAGATGAAGACTGATTGAGTGAAAGGGGGAGTCTGTCAAGCTTCTTTCTAACAGTTTGCATACACATTTGCAGTTGCAGTTTCTTGATTTGTTTGTTTGTTTCTTCTTAAACTTATTATTCATAAGGCATGAAATGTTTGAAAACCGATGGCACTTTTCCATTTCATCTAAAATTTCCACAGTACACAAGTAGCAACTAACAAAAGCAGCTCCCCGCAATAGGTAAAGCATTACCATAAGCTATTCAGCAGGATGGATTGTGTGCTATCCAGACTTCAATTGACAATGCTTTTTAAATTTCAATTCAATTGCTGAACCTGAATTGAATTTGAATAGAGGTAGAAAACTGCATGCAGCATTTTAATTTGTATATAATTATAATACTTTCCTGTAGTTCAGACGGTTTGACTGGGGTTCGATTGGGTTCAATTCCCAGGGAATGCATGAACTGATAAAATGTATATCTTATGCAATATCACTTGGGATACAAAAAAAAAAAAAAACATCTTTAAAATACAAAATACATATAAGATGTAAGAAAGTAAGATTTTTTTTAAAGAAAGAAGTGAATACCTTTTTTCAGTAAAGAAATTTATAATATTACAAAAGATTTATATTTCAAATGTTATTTAGAACTTTCTTTTATCAAAGAATCCTGAAAAAATAGTTCCACAAAAATATTATATTTATAATATAAAATATTTTTTTTTCAAAATTGTCAGACTGAATTGCTGCTGAAAATCACAAGAATAATTTACATTTTATAATATATTAAAATAGAAAGCAATTATTATAAATTGTAATAAAATTTAATATACATTTAAATAAAATTTAACACAATAATTCTGTTATTACTGTATGTTTAACCAAATGAATGCAGCCTTGGTGAGAATAAAATACTCAATTGCTCAAAACTATTTTGTGCACTAAACAACACAATATTAAAATTTTAATTTCAATAAATACTGAACTTAAAATAATATAAAATATAATGTATTGAAATTCCAGTTCAAATTATAATCCAATATCATATGGGTCCACCCAATTCATGTCAAATTCAACTCATGAATGAAAAGGCTGCTAATTTTTTCTGCCATCCAGACAAATCTGGTGCTCAAATAGTAACGAATGAGTTCTTTAAAAGATTATTTCATCCGTAGCAACAAAACATCTATTATGGAAACAATCTCCCTTGAATTTGGTGTTAAGTTCAAAGATCACTCCTTGCATGGTTTTAAGAACCGTTTGGTTCTTAGAACCACTGAGCTGTACCTAACTATATACAGTATATTGTACAGCATGCCTCAGAAAGTCCTTTTCGTGATAGTCTGTACATTACATGTGTTATCCTAGAAGGAGAAAAAGGCATAAGACCTCAACTTCATCCAACAGGGGTGGAAGTATTTCACCCCACACTCTTCTGCAGTTCGACTGTACAGTACATTCACAGTTCTCTGCCAATTACTGAGCGCTGGGTTGCCCAAAGAGTCAGCCTGACCTACTGCCTCCCCCCTTCTGATTGTCTCCTCTGAGCCCGGGTGCAGACAGCCCTGGCCCAGTCTGTGGATCTTGGACCCTTCTGCCAGCCAAACTGCAGTCCAGCAATGCCTCAGTCACATACAAATGTCAGCTTTTCACTGGCTTATAAAGAGGCCAGGAGTTAAATGTCAAGTAATGCCTTTTAAACTAATTGCCTTCAGTGTTTCTCCAGAAGCGAATCTCTATTTCTAGGGCTGATTAGTGGGAAGAGCTAGCTTTTAGCCAGATGTTAGCAGGTGTTTGCAGCATTTCAACTGTGTCCCTCTGGGCAAATATTCTACTGGTATGCATACAGTGTTGATAATAAAAACTTGGAGGTGAGAAGAGGTCCGGCTGGGGTCAGAGGACTGAGTTTAAGTATTTACAAGGCAATTTATGAACTTAGTTACACAGAGTTATATAATGTCCAAGACAGTTTCTCAATATAGTAACCAAGAGGAATTTAATGACCTTTTTAAATCACACAGCTCAGAAAGCCTTTGGGGCTTCTTGAAGAGACATAGAGATAGAATTTATAGTAAATTACACTTCCAGACATACCATTTAAAGAGGCCTATGCATAATCTAGCATACACTAAATAGTGTGATATGGCCTGATAAAGTTATTTCAGAAACAAATATGATTTAGCCATACAAAAATGGGTTATGCTTAAAATAATTCATTCTAAATTATTTTATTTTATTTTATTAGATAAATGATTTTTAGACAGTGGTTCCATACACTATAAACTCTACTCAAATACATTTAGAAGGAAACTACTGAATCTCTTGCTCAGACCTGTTACCACGACTTAAAGGGGTGGTTCATTATGATTTCACTTTTTTTTTCGAGGGGAGCGTTTAAGCATTTTCAACCCAAGCCGTTATGAGAGAAGTAACTATTCAGATTTTGATTAAAGATTACTATGACAAACAAATTGTTTTCTGTGTTTTAACTTGCCTGGATTAATTGTTCACCACAAGACTAGTAATATGTGCTAATAAAGTCAATAGGGTCAATTTTGATTCCATGCCAACTTTACCTTTAGTTAGTGTGTAATGTTGCTGTTAGAGCATAAACAACATCTGCAAAGTTAGGACGCTCAAAGTTCAAAGCAAAGGGAGATATTTTCTTTTAAAGAATTCTCTGTTTAAGGACTACAACAAACAGCTAGGGACTACAACGAGCTTCTTCCCGGGTTAGTGACCTCACTAACCCTAAAATTTACATAAACCCCACCCCCGAGAACATGCAACAAAGGGGTGAGGCCATGTTATTGCAATACAGTACGTAACACAAATGCAATAGCATGACATAAAAGCAAGATGACAAAAGTTATAAATCAAATATTCTGCGTTAGTTCAGGCAGGCCTCGTAGTCAAGCTCCACTATCAGCTGATTCGCAAATTCTAACTCCACCCATATCAGCTGATCCAATTTCTATGGACTCCATTGGCAACTCTAAAATAAGGCGCATTACTTAAACGCAGCTTCCGTCTCTCTGCTTGCTTGACTGCTTCCACTGCACGCTGCTTGCAATCAATCAAGATAAGTGAAACGGTCTTTTTATGCTATGTCACTATCGTTTTTCGTGTGGTCTGCTTTATCAGTTCATTATGAAGTAACAATACATGAGGTTTAATTCACGTGTCAGTGAACAGTCTGTTTAATACTCAGAGTGAATACTAAGCATATAAGAAGCTAGCCAATATGAGATTTGCTGTTATTCAAAGACGAGTTTTGCGGAACTCTATTAAAGGAAGAGGCTTTCGCTTTGTATTCGCATATCAAACGAAGCTACAGCAATCATAGATTTGTACAGCAGGATGTATAACAAATTCAGACTGTTAGCGAATATCATCAGCAATAAATCACTAGCAGATTTTGTTGTTAAGTAGACGATGTCTGCTTACTATTTGCATCTTGATTAAATGCAAACATTGTATTCATATTTACATAGGAGGTACGTGAGCAGCTGCATTTAGGTGATTGTATACTGGGCATATACAATTTAATAACTATGGGTCGAACAGCGATTTATGATAATGACGTATTGGTCAGCGTATTGGTAGACACTGCTGTCATGTAGGCTAATGTTATTTCAACTTACCGAGTGTGGCAGTTCCAGGTATTCTCAATGAAGCAAGAGCACAGTTGATGCTGTAATCATATCATTTTGGCAAACGCTTTTACTGGTTCTTTGGCTCTGGAGGGTGTTTCGTTTGTGGTCATCAAGTGTTCACTATATCAGTCAGTCACTACTGTTCATGCGCAGTGTTTTTGTTTTTAAACAGAAATAAGAGATTCATTGCATATGAACATATATCTGCTCCGAAGCAGAATATAAGTGTTAATATTCAGACTTCCGATGTTTTGTTTGTTCACATGCTTTTTCAAAGTGCTGCAGTGATTTTAGATTAGGTGGAGAAAACAAGCCTGATCACAGATATTGTTTATGCGCATTAAGTCAAGGCACCTTTATTTATATAGAGCTTTTTACCATGCAGATTGTGTCAAAACAGTGTTAACATGAAAACATTGGCGACACAGCAGCTCTAGAAGAAATTCATGTCATTTAAGCAAGTTAATTGTGATTAAAAGCTTTGAGTTTAGAAGCGTTTTTTCTGAAAAATTTGTGAAAAGGACGGGAATTTAGAACAGAGCCATGCCACCAAATGTAACTTTAGCAAAATGGCAATAAAAAATTGATTAATTTTTGTCTCTTGTAATTTTTGACTTAAGTGGTCCTGACTGAACTGTAATTAAACTAAACTATACCTGTTCTATCTTCATGCAGCATATGGCTCTGGCTCTGTAGGTATCTTACAACAGTTCCCACATGAGTGATTTATTGATTATCATGACAGAATATGCTAATCAATGACTTTAAGATATCCCACATCAGGTAAATTAATCAACTAACCATTCAGAAACATCCTGTTGCATTCTACATGTTGTCACTTCTTGAGTCTTTCCATCATTTTCCCACTCCGATTTAACATAAAAGGCTAAACAGACATTTTAAGCGAGTCTGTAAGAGGTAATCGGCGCTGCTCTTGAAACTCCGCCCTCTTCTTGAGAGCAGTAGCTCATTTGCATTTAAAGGGACACCCTCAAAAAGTGATACGTTTAACATGCTATAAAACAATTCTGTGGGGTATTTTGAGCTAAAACTTCACATACACACTCTGGGGACATCAGAGAATTATTTTACATCTTGTGAAAGTGGCAAAACATGACCCCTTTAAATAAAGCATGGTTTCAAGTTAAAAATTCTAATTTATTGTTTTTATTAAACCTTTTAAGTTGCAAACATTATTTTGTAGAGTTCTGTTGACATAATAATGTTGATCATTACATCAGCTTAATATCGTCTGTAATTGAAGCTCAAATTTCTGTAAATTGAAAAAATTAAGTTGTTAACTTAATTAAATTTTCTTGATAACTTCAGAAATTAGCAAGTGGATTTCTATTTCCTAGATTTGCATAACAATGAATAAGGAAGATAAATGTTGAAATTAAGTGTTAATTTATTTGTTTTTAGTGAAAGAAAATACCTGTTATAGTGTTTAATGATGTTATATTTGACATTTAAAAGAGTTGCTGTAATGTTGAAGAATGTTGAAGTTTTTGTGGTTACCATTGTGCTGAAGAGTAGATACATGAAGGTAAACAATATTGACTCTATAAACAATGACTGCGCTATTGCAGTAATATCTTACTTGTTCATTAAATATACACGTTAAATAAGTTGTGCTAGCATGTGCTATACCTGTTGATTTGAACAGAAATAGATAAGATTCATTGGTTTCAGGGCTACAACTCTGGTAGTTGGGATGACTTGATTCTTTTGAGTAATCAACTTAAAACTTGTGTTTAGGCTACAATTATTAATTTCCTCTGACTCAGTGTAGCTTGTTGGTTCAACGTAAATTCACTCAAAGTTGTCAAAAAAAAAAAAAAATTGATACAAACTATTGCGTTAAATTTATTTATTTATTTTATTTTAGGGTGCTGCTAAATATTAGCCAGCAATTATTTACATTAGCACACTAATTGTAATATGTCATCTTATAACTCATCCTATAAAACATCCTCAGAAACATAAAATTGTCAATAAAATGGCAATATTTACTCCCCAACACTCTAATATGATCATCAGGTGCTCAGGAAACTTTTCTTTTTTTATTATTGATGTCAAAAACAGATTTGCTGCTTAATGTTTTTTTTTTTTTTTTTTTTTTTATGGAAACTGTGATACATTTTTTTGACAAATAGAAATTAAAAATGTTTTTACCGTTACTTTTGATCAACCTAATGCATCCTTGCAAAATAAAAGTATTGTTCTTTCAAAAAAGAAAGCAAACAAACCATGAAATCCTCTAAACTTCCTACAGTATATAATTTTACTAACTGAAATGACATTCAAGCTAACACACTGTATATGCAGTACGCTAACATTATGCCTTGGTAAATGAAAATCATTCCACGCAGAGAAAGGCCACAGAACTCTTTGCAGCGAAGTCATCAACAATTACAGACACTTCACAAAAGGACAGGCAGGGTCATTAGATAGTTTTCAAAGAGCGTTTTCAAAACATCAAAGTAGAAGTCTCTGTTGACAGCTCCAAGTTCTTGACTCATATCCAATGCATTCACAGCAGTATGCCAGCGCAGACAACAGTGGAAAAATGACTAATTAGTGTGTGTCACAACTTCAGTTTCACAGACTCTTTCTGTTTACTGCTCAGCACAGGAGGAACTTGAATAACATGTTGGATGCAAGAAGAATAATTATCTCTTGGAGGGTTCAGTGGCTAATTAAACAGAGAATCGTTCTTCTAATTCTTTCATGAGATTCAGCTGCCTCCATATACAGTAGTAGCTCAAAGAATGGAGATCTTATTTTTGATATGGGTAATGCAGACACAAACAGCAACCAATGCCTTCACATAAACCTTTGGTTAATCGTGGCTGACTCACAATTTCACAATTTGATAAAAGGTAACAAGATGTACCAAACCCAAAATGCCCGTCGTAATCCTTCTTCATGGGATTTGAAATGATAAAATGGCCTTCGCCTTAGCCTCTTAAGCTTCTGCTTATGTTTAGTGAAGGACTGAAAAAGGATTACATGCACATGAATTAAAGAGTAGAGGGAAAATAGGAGAATACTCTTGATAAATGAAGAGTGTGACCTGTGAGGGTGGTAAGTGCTGGTGTGTCTGAGGCTAATTGTGCTCAGGGTTCGTGACTGTAGCTTTCAGTTTTGGAGACTCCTCAAAGTGCACAGTAAAGTGGTTGATTACTCACGCTCAGGCTGCGGCCCAATGCTATTTGTTGCTGAACACTTCTAAGCTCCATGTTTGACATAAACTTTAAAACTGCCGTGTTTAAACTATCTAAGAGGGGAAATAATGGCATTAGCAAAGAACAAAATAGCGAAATTAGTTCAGCAAAATGTGAGTCAGTCACTGTATGTCGCTGCTGACAAAAAAACTCTTTTTGAGCTTTGTTTGAGCTTTTCAACTAATATTTGAAACTGACTCACAAGTGGGCGAACTGTGAAAATTAGTAAGCTTCAAGGCAAGACGTCAGTCATGAAATCTGATTACGCCTCGGTCCATTGCTCATATGAAGGCATACCAAAAAAAAGAAAAACACAAAACTGTGTTCTTTAAACAAGCCAAATCCTACCGGCACTAGCTACTTCGCTTTCTTACACTGTTATGTTCATCAAGAATGTCTGTAACATCAAAAAAAAAAAAAAAGAAATTACAGCCGTAACTGAGATGTAAATTTCTTAGTCAGTATGTGCTATATGAAACATTGTCATGCAAATGTCGAGAGGACTGAAAAGAGTCACCAATAGACCAATTTCCTACACTGTATTGAAAAATCTCTCCAACCTCACAGCACTATAATAAGCTCACTTAAAGGTCACACTTTGTCGATCTGCATATCATCAAGATTTAATCTCCCTTATGAGGAAATAAGAACATTGTATAGTCTATGAAAATGAGGATACACCATAAGCATGGCAGGACTAATCTATGTTTGCACACATGCAGATCATTTTTGCAATACAGTAACAATGTTGTTGATTGGTGAGGAACACCTCATATTGTGGCTATTCATTCTCTAAATAAGTCTCTAAATGTATGTATATTGAATGATTCATTCACTTAGTCCTATGATTGGGGATTTAGTCTAAAATAGTCTTATGAGTTAGTCTTTAATAAGCACATCAAGTTGTTGTTGGCTGGTTGTCAAGAACTGTTTGTTTTCTCTGCTGTCAGTAGTTTTTCTTATGCAAGCTACTTTTCTCCTTTGATGAAGATAGAAGACTTTTTTTTTTTCTCTGTTCCTGTTTGGATGATGAGTTTCCATTCTCTACCACATCATGCATGTGAATGTTCATGCATGTGGATGCTCTATCTTTATACCAATTTGCTTTATACCAATTGTTAAAAAATATGAGGAAGAAACCACACTGTCAATGTCACACACAAAGTCTATGAGCTCATTGTCAGCTGAAATGTCAAGTAACTTCTCCTTTCTTAACATCAGCAGTGAGATGTTTAGTATTACGCTACTGGTGATGAAACAGCCTCTGCTGGCCCAGCTGACTCCCAAAGTGGTGTATAGTGAGGAAAGAGTCTGGAAAGAACCAGAGAACAGGAAAAAGCTGGGACAGGGTGTCAAGGGGCTGACAAAACAGTGAGATTAAATTTAAAGTTATTCTATGTATAGACATAATTATGGTCTCCGTAATTAAATGTCAGTTGAAACAGGGCTGTGAGGGACCTTTAATTTCAGACAGGTTGCACTGTCTTGAGGTCCAAAAGGGGGTATGCAATATAAAGTATGGAACATACTGTACGGGTGACACACAAATCATAGACTAAATGTATATAATGTATATTAATTTGTCTTTCTATGATTTTAAGTGGGCTCACTGGCATTAAAAGAATAACAAAATCACTTATTCTAAATTCCTGAAGATATTTCTAAACAAACTTTTTCTCATTATTCTAGTTTTCATGTCTTGCGGCCAAGCAAACTGCCTTTGCATGATGGGTGTTCATGTTGCATACCCTCAACAAATGGGTTATTCCTAGGTCCTACATCACATTTACTTTTTAAAAGTTCTCCATAGCTTTGGGGCACTGTAACTAAATAAAACAATGGCTGCATTTATTTGATAGAAAATACAATAACATCTTTGTGAAATATCACAGTTTAAAATAACTGTTTTCTATTTTAATATAAATTGTATATTCTTTTGATGACAAAGCTGCCAATACTCCAGTTTATTATGCTGTTTTGGTGCTGCTTAATTTAATTTTATCATTGGAAATCATGATTTTCAGGATTTTTTGATAAATAGAAAGTTTAAAAGAACAGCATTTATTAGAAATAGAAATCCTTTGAATTGTATGAATGTCTGTTACTTTAGATCAATTTAATCTGCCAAAGTCACGCCCCCCAGTGGTGAACCATTGAAATTTCAAAACACTAATGACGTAACGAAGACTCGTTTACTGAAATCACATGAAACAAAAGATTCGTACAGCTTCGAAGCTTCATGACGCAGTGTTATGAAATCGCCCATCACTAGATATTGTTGAATAAAGTAATTATTTTGTTTTTTGGTGCACAAAAAGTATTTTTGTCACTTCATAACATTAAAGTTGAACCACTGTAGTCACATGAACTATTTTAAATGTCGTTAGTAGCTTTCTGGGCATTTGAAAGTGTTAATTATTTTGCTGGCAATAGAGGCCTCACTGAGTCACCGGATTTTAACAAAAATATCTTAATTTGTGTTCCGAAGATGAACGAAGGTCTTGCAGGTGAGGAACGACATGAGGGTGAGTAATTAATGACAGAATTTTCATTTTTGTGTGAACTAACCCTTTGAAGCATCCTCGATGAATAAGACCAATCTTACTGAACACAAACTTTTCAATGGTAGTGTACATATGTTCAATGTTAGGTCATCTGACCAATCGATATATTGATTGTATACAGTAAGTTATTCCAATCTACAGAACAGTTTGCTCTTTTATCCCTCACAGGCCAATTTTCATTAAAGTAAAATTAAACTTGGCATCAACCCTGACTAAGGTCCATACACCCTCTTCTAACTGAAGTGGTGAAGCTTGCAAGTCTGTGACAGGGACCTCTAACAACCAAAACCCCTGAGCTAAGCTGTATGAGAAGAAGCAAAGGCTTGGAGACTGAACAAAGAACTGAGACGAGGCACGGTCAGCTGAGAGCTTTTGCGAAGTTTGGAGGTTTAAAGGAGAGCCATTGAAATAGGGGAAGTATTTCCATGTGTGTGTGTACGTGTGTCAGGTGGAGAGAGGCCCTGCTTGGCTGTTTGACATGCAGCACACTGGCATCTGGCTGCAAGCGCCGCAGAGAAGCAGGCATAGATTCTGCCCTTCTGCACAAAGCTGAGGGATTGAGTCTGTGCCTTCCACTCTGACATCTCTCTGAGTCACCTCCATCCCTCAAAGCTCTAATGCTTCAAATGGGCCTCTCAGGAGGTGGGAGGAAGGACAGATCGCAGTTTCTCTCTTATTTCGGCAAATGCCTCAACCCAAGCTGTCTCTTCTGTCTGAAATAAGAGGGACAGGGTTTTCAAGGGTTCTTAGTCTTAAACTGCCTCAAATTCACTTTTCAAAAGCCATTTTAAAAATCTTGAAGGAATATTCAGATTTCAATACACAGTAAGCTAAATAGACAAAATATAAGCTTTGATTTTCTGCATTTAAACCCTCCCAAAAACTATCCTATCACTTTACTGTAAATATCTCACTGTAACTGTTTTTTAAGAAAACAAGGAATGATTATTTTTTGTGGTAATAAGCATTATGCCACAAAGCTGAGCTTAAAGGGGACCTATTAATCCCCTTTTCACAAGATGTAAAGTCTCGGGTGTCCCCAGAAAGTGTCTGTGAAGTTTCAGCTCAAAATACCTCACAGATTATTATAGCTTGTCAAATTTGCCACTATTTGGGTGTGAGCAAAAACATGTTTTTTGTGTGTGTGTGTGTGTGTGTGTCCCTTTAAATGCAAATGAGCTGCTGCTCCTGGCCCACTTTCCAGAAGAGGGTGGAGCTTTAACAGCTCGCGCTTCGGATACTCAACAACAAAGCTGGAGAATCTCACGCAGCCAAAATAACGATTGTCAATAACGGTGTCCAGACTTGCATTGTTCAAACCGGAGTCAGACACTGATGGAGGGACTCAGGAAGAGTAAGCTGGACATTTCTGAATGGTTAGTGGAAAAATGTATGTAGTTGCTGTGGAGTCGATTCAACTCATCGACTAGCATGTGCCGTCATCTTAATCTTTTATTCAAATCAATCGTTCAATTGACCCTTGTTGTTTTCTATGGGCTGTACACAAGAATCCAAATATCCTGCCACTATTTTGGTATAAATTTTGGGTATTCTGTTCTTTTGAACCTTTCACTTCATTTAATCTGCTCAAAACAATGGCAATTGACATGAATTTAAATATTTTAATTAGGGCTGGGCAAGTTAACGCGTTTTTATCGCGTTAACGCATTAATTAATTAACGCCGACAATTAGTTTATCGCGCGTTAACGTACTTTTTATTTTGAAAGTCCGTTGCTCACTGCGTTTGAATACACATAGATAGACTACAACCGAATACAACACAAACCATGGGTCACAGGAGGGGTGGGATGTTTATCAGTAGGCTACTGGCTGCTTGGGATGAGCGTCATCACGCGTCTCAACCAATGAAAGCATTTGTTGTGTGCCTAAGAGAGCTACAGCGCGAAAAATAAAATATCTGGTGCGGACAGAAAAATGGAAAAAGGTACCCACTGCTTATCACTCAATAAAAGAATCACATTGCTAAGTGTTTTTGAACGTTTTGATTTCGTTTGGTTTAATAATTAACATTACCTTTGCGAGTCTGACTCTCACAGCGCTCGTGAATTAGCAGAACTTGACGGGGACATTCAAATGCTTAACAAACGCTTCATGTGTCCAACAATTCTGTACATGTTTATTAAAGCATACTGTGTGGAGATACACAAATGATCCCAAAATATGAATGCAGCACGTTTATATCTTAAATGGTTTCCTCTCATGTCATCTCAAGAAAACGCTTAATGCACTTAGACTGATATTAAAGATACCAAATTCTATTTACAAATAAAGCACATGCAGAAAAACGGATGACACCAAAATATAAACTTTCAGTATCACTTAAAATGTAACCATTTTATAAATTTTCTTCATAACGGTTTTATAAAGGTAGCTTAGTGTGGTTGTCATTTGTTAAAATAAATATAAAAATACAGTGTGTTCGTGTCCGTCTGTCCGCTGAATTTGACCCATAATCTCTGATTCTCCTCATCTGTGATCATGGAAAAGGGGAATTACAATGACAACAATTGTAGGCCTACTCAATATGCTCGGTTAAGCATCATTAAAACGTTTCCAACAAATAAATGAATCGACTTTTCTCAGTGTGTTAATTACATAGATTTATTTGGATATTCATACGATGATATTCATACGATGGCTGAAGCAGCAGTGAGTGCCCAGCGTGCGACACGGTAAACAGATCAACACTGTAAACGAAATCCTACAAAACTTCAGTGAAAAAATAAATAAAATGATCATGCGATGTGATAAAATAGCTTCTATTCCATGCAAACGATACCATTAAAAATGTTAACGTTCCACTTAATGGCAGAAACAAAACAAAAGGTAAGCAAGAATCCGTATTAATTTCAGTACGAGTAATAGAAGGCGATCCTGTCAAAATGGCGGCACCGCCCCGGCATGCAACGAGGTGTGACGTCGGTTCGTATTCTCTATTGCACTTTTGTTTATACAGCAGTACTTTGAAAGAATAAAATAACGCAATACACTACTTTTGATTTCATTATTGAATTTTGCGCATGCTGCGATTAATCAGAAAAATCATGCGATTAATCGCGATTAAAATATTTAATCGTTGCCCAGCACTAGTTTTAATATAATATGCAAGTTGGTTAATATTGTCAACCATCCATCCATCCATCCCATCCCTCCCATTCTCCTCTAGTTTATTTAACTAAACGGTGGTTCTTATCCTGAGCAAACGTCTAAGAGGGTCTTAAGATGACTTAAAATGATAATATAAGACAAATAATAAGAAAAAACAAGAAACCAAGCTTTTTTCAGGCAGCTGCTTTTTTGATTGAAGAATCAGGATTCCCACTGTCCCACTGAAAATCCCTAGATACATGATGTAGTTTAATTTTAAAAGTGTGATTTCTTGATCTGCATGGAAAAAGTCATGAAAATCTTAAAACTCCATACACATTTTTATGTTTTTAATGAATATGTCCTAAAACATTTCGTCAGGTAGAAAATGTATATTTTTATTTTTCAAAAAATCTGTTTTATGGAGCCCTGCACATGACATGCAGGAAAAACAATTAAATTCTGCACATGATTTACTAATTTGTTCGCTCGATTTACTAAATCGTGTGCACGATTTACTAAAATGTGCACACGATTTAGTAAATTGAGGGAACGGAATAGTAAATCGTGTGCACTTTTTAGTAAATCGAAGGAACGAATTAATAAATTGTGCGGACGATTTAGCCTACTATTTTTTTTTTTTTTCCTGCACGTGATGTCCGGGGCTCCATACTGTATCACTAATTCTAGTAAATTATACACAACTGGATAAGTCATGGGACCTTAGGCCTTATTGTTGTTGAGAATAATTGATCTAGAAAATTAAAAGGCTACAAAATACTGACTAATAAACACTATTTACTAATAAGTTTAAATAAATTTGTTTTCATTGTTTGGTTGCAAAATTACTCTTAAATTAGAATCTATTCTTTTGTGCATTAAAAAGTTTTAAATTTAATTCCCTTTAAACTCTCTCTTTTTCCCCCTGTTGAATAATCTCCTCCTGCTAGTTCACCTTTCTTCAACTCAAGACAAGGGAAGGACACATTGTGTTTGTGTATGTATGTGTAATGTATGTCAGTAGGTGACAGCAGACAGGGCAGCTTTCATCTCTACTGCTTCTTTGCTCCCATGGGCAAGCAGGCAGATCAATGCTGATGAGAGTCTTTCAAAGGGAGGACGCCAGGCCTGACATACCAGCTCTGGCCTGCCATTTAATAAAGACTATGCGGAGGAGAACGCTGTGCTGGAGACAGCCGGAGGACTCCTGTGCTGTCTTATCTCTGTGTGGCGCAGTGTGTTTTGGATTGTGGTGAGGGACAGATTTTATATGATGCAATTTAAGCAGAAGCTACCAGAACCCAGCTGGATAACCCATGAAAGGCCTAGTTGTTCTATATCACAACCTGCTGAAAGTAATAATTTATAAACAAATGGATGATAATGAAAATGTTGTTTGTATATATATATATATATATATATATATATATATATATATATATATATAATTCAGTTCAGCTTTGCCATCACAGGAACATATTACATTTAAAAATTGTTATAAATTGGAATAATATTTTACAATATTAATGTTTTTCCTGTATTTTTCATCAAATAAATGAGCCATAAGGATAAAGGACTTTTAAAATCATTAAAAAGATACATTTTAATTCCAAACTTTTTGATAGTATGTCTGTTAATTTGTTAATTATGTTATTAATATAAATAATACACTTTATCATTTAGCAGCACACCTGCTGTATTACGTCTCAACCCAGCAGAGCATTAATTTTCATTTCTCTCGACTCTCTGCAGAAGTCTGAATGTCTTAAATGTCCTCTGCAGTAAATAAGCAAAACTCTTTCCCACCCTCAGACTTCATGATGAGGCCAGAGGTCTGTCTGCAATGGAGATGACAAACAGATGCTCTTCTCCTCCTTCCTCTGTGAGTCTATGAGATCTGCCAGAGAGTCTCTGCTTCATCAGGGCTAAATGAGGGTTTACTTTATTGTCTGTTTGTTGATTAATGAAGTCTCAAATGCAATTACTCAGGAGCAAACGTAAGGCTACAGACCAGATCTTAGCATTCCTGATTGAGCATCTCTGCGCAAGCGGGATCATTTGTCACAATCTGGCTGTCAGTTGAGCATCTTATTATCTGAACAGCAACGCATTTTTCCACAAATGTGAACCAAGGGATGGAGGGATGGAGAGATTCCACTATTGTTGCTTTAAAAAACTGATTGATATCTATCTCTTTTGATGACCTTGGGAGAGGTTGAAGCATCACCAATAGGACCGCACTTTTCTTATAACTGCTGAGTCACCACAATAAAATGAGGCACAGGTATGTTCTTGTCACGATCACTGTCTGTTACTGTCAGTTCCCGGACTACACTTCCCACAATCCTACCTGCCAGTCACATGTTCACGCTACACCAATCACCTGTCGCCACATACAGCCATGCACACACTCCTCACTAATCACCACACCCAGCTGCAGTACGTTAACAGGACTATAAAGGACTCACACTCACACCACCAGTTTGCGAAGTCTTGATTACCCAGTGTATCATTTCCGAGCGTTTCCCTGTGTTTATTGTCTGCCTGTTTACTGTTACTGATCCTGCCTGTTTCCTGTTTCTGATCCTGCCTGTTTCCTGTTTATCGACCCGTTGCTGCCTGTCCTGACCCTTGCTTTGCATACCGACCTGTGAGTGATATCTGCCTGTCCTGATCTTTGCTTGTTCCTTGACCACGATTCTGCCTGTCCCTTGCTGTTCCTGTTTGCTCCTGTTTGACCCTGCCTGTACGACCACTCTCACTTTAATATAAGCTGCACATGGATCTCTGCCTCAGTCCCGCTTCGTTACAGAAGACTTCGCCGCCACCTCGATCCAGCAGCTTCCCCGGAGGACATGTTTACGGTATGGACATTGATCAATTGTTGCTATGGAGTACGCAGGGCACACGTTCACTGGAGGATTACATCACAGAATACCTCAATATTGCATATTGTTCAGACCTGCCGGACTGTGTGCTCATAGACTTTTTCTGTGAAGGCGTTAATCAGCCACTCAAGTCACAGTTGATTCGTGAGGGACCCCGTGCTTCACTTAGTCATTTCCTGGATTATGCTTTATTGACTGTTGGCTCTCTGTTTACTGTGGGTGTCGCGGAGGAATGCGACACCACGCTTAATCATGTAATGGCTGCCGCGCCAAAGGACACTCACAAAATGGCGGTCACAACAACAACACAAAGTCAAGCCACATTTGATCTGCCAGAGCAACGTCACGCCTTCGCTGATCGCCCAGAGCAACGTCACGCATTCGCTGATCGCCCAGAGCAAAGTCACGTCGCCGTTGATCGTCCAGAGTCACGTCACGTCTCTAGATCAGTCAGGGAGCGGAGAGGACTGCGTTGCAGTGTGGCAGATCCGCCGATGACTTCAGCTCGAGCGGCTGGCATTCCTAAGCATCCACCAGCCACTTCGCACTCAAGCCTGCCGGACGCTTCGCTCTCAAGCCTGCCGGACGCTACGCTCTCAAGCCCGCCGGACGCTACGCTCTCAAGCCCGCCGGACGCTTCGCTCTCAAGCCTGCCGGACGCTTCGCTCTCAAGCCTGCCGGACGCTTCGCTCTCAAGCCTGCCGGACGCTTCGCTCTCAAGCCTGCCGGACGCTTCGCTCTCAAGCCTGCCGGACGCTTCGCTCTCAAGCTCGCCGGACGCAACGCTCTCAAGCTCGCCGGACGCAACGCTCTCAAGCTCGCCGGACGCAACGCTCTCAAGCTCGCCGGACGCAACGCTCTCAAGCTCGCCGGACGCAACGCTCTCAAGCTCGCCGGACGCAATGCTCTCAAGCTCGCCTGTTGCAATGCACCTATGCGCCCTGGGCGCGATGGACAAGATGGCTGCTTTGCCAGTGCCTACGGGCAAGATGGCCGCCCCTTCGGTGCTCACTGAGGTAGGGGGTGTTCCAGCCATTGAGTCCGCTCCAGAACCCGCTTCAGCCAGTGAGTTTGCTCCAGAGACCGCTCCAGTCGGTGAACCATTGCCTCACTCTCGGAGGAAGAGGAGGAGGAGGAAGAAGGCGTCCTCCTCTCCTCAAGACGCTGACGCCGTTCAAGAGGCCGCTGTGGGCCTGGAGACCATTCCAGAGGTCTCTCCTGCTCTGCCCAAGCGTCATGCTCTACCAGCACCGCCTACGCGTCTTGCCCTGCCGGCACCTACTGAGCTCCTCGCCCTGCCGGCGCCACCCGAGCTTCCAGCCCTGCCGGCGCCACCCCAGCTTCCAGCCCTGCCGGCGCCACCCCAGCTTCCAGCCCTGCCGGCGCCACCCCAGCTTCCAGCCCTGCCGGCGCCACCCCGCTTCCAGCACTGCCGGCGCCACCCCAGCTTCCAGCACTGCCGGCACCACCCAAGCTTTCAGCCCTGCCGGCACCATCCACGCTTCCAGCCCTGCCAGCGCCACTCAAACTCCTTGCGCTGCCAGCGCCATTCAGGCGTCTTGCCCTGCCGGCTTCACCCACACGCCTGGCCCTGCCAGCGCCACCAGAACTCCTTGCCCACGAACCTGCGACGGGCCCCGCTGAAATACCCAAGAACTTTTTGGGGGGGGGGCAGTATACCTAGGGGTGGGGAGCTGGTGGGTGGGGACCCTGCCCAGCCACTGCTGTCAGGGCCATTTATGAACTCATTGCTGCGGCTGCCCAAGCCACCTGACCTGCCGTGGTTGCCCAGGCCACCTGACCTGCCGTGGTTGCCCAGGCCACCTGACCTGCCGTGGTTGCCCAGGCCACCTGACCTGCCGTGGTTGCCCAGGCCACCTGACCTGCCGTGGTTGCCCAGGCCACCTGACCTGCCGTGGTTGCCCAGGCCACCTGACCTGCCGTGGTTGCCCAGGCCACCTGACCTGCCGTGGTTGCCCAGGCCACCTGACCTGCCGTGGCTGCCCAGGCCATCTGACCCGCCGTGGCTTCCTGACCCGCCGTGGCCGCCCGAGGCTCCTGACCCGCCGTGGCTGCTTGAGTTCCTGGACCTGCCCTGGAGACCTCCATACCCGCCTGCACATCCAGTATCTCCTGCCTGTAGGTCTCCAGGGCACCCACCCCCCCTCCCCAGTTGTGCCATCTACGGCGCGAGGACGCGCCTTCCGGGAGGGGGACATTATGTCACGATCACCGTCTGTTACTGTCAGTTCCCGGACTACACTTCCCACAATCCTACCTGCCAGTCACATGTTCACGCTACACCAATCACCTGTCGCCACATACAGCCATGCACACACTCCTCACTAATCACCACACCCAGCTGCAGTACGTTAACAGGACTATAAAGGACTCACACTCACACCACCAGTTTGCGAAGTCTTGATTACCCAGTGTATCATTTCCGAGCGTTTCCCTGTGTTTATTGTCTGCCTGTTTACTGTTACTGATCCTGCCTGTTTCCTGTTTATCGACCCGTTGCTGCCTGTCCTGACCCTTGCTTTGCATACCGACCTGTGAGTGATATCTGCCTGTCCTGATCTTTGCTTGTTCCTTGACCACGATTCTGCCTGTCCCTTGCTGTTCCTGTTTGCTCCTGTTTGACCCTGCCTGTACGACCACTCTCACTTTAATATAAGCTGCACATGGATCTCTGCCTCAGTCCCGCTTCGTTACAGTTCTGATGGGAATTATATAATGCAGTTAAACCATTTAATCATGATTTTAGGATTGCAAAATATAATTACTTAAAAATGAAGCTCTAGCGCAAGTTCTTCCGGGAAGACTCAAATGTTACGTCACTTATTAGTTCAGATCCAACCAATCATTATCTAACACTTGGAGTATAAAAGATTGGTACTTACACTTGTCTGAGTTCGCAGATGCTGACGCAAACTTTCATCCTACCCACCACCACCAGGATGGTCTCTGTCCATGCTCCCCGGGGGTTGGCTTACGCCCCTGCCTTCAGCTTCAGGCAGGAAACGCAAAGTCTGCAACCCTCAGGACGTGAGCTACGGACGGGGCCTACGCCAAAGAACATTAACCTTTTATATATTCTGCTTGCTGTTTGGTAATATCAGTGTTACGTTATCTTGCCTCCTGAGTCTTTCTGGTAGAACTATGCAAGGTATAAGAAAATGCAACTCAGAATACCTTAAAAAGGCAATATTGCACCTTTTTAAAAAAGTCTTGATTTTTTTTTCTACTAGAACAGGTTTTAATGCTTGAATGTTCAAAAAACACATTCTTTTTTTAACATATTTTACATTATTGCAGCGTCTGTCTGTAATGCTCTGGGCTGCTTTTCCCAAAATCATCGTTAGCCATCTATGGTCACAAGTTCCATTGTTACCAGCAAAGTTCAATGTTTTGGTGGTTCCCAAAACCACAGTTCCAACAAACATTCACAAACACCAATGCAAAGTTGTATGGTTAGAACTACAGCTCTCGACCTTTGATTAGAAACATAGTTTCTTGTTAAAATGACATGTGGACGTAAAAAAAAAACAGCAAGCAACAAGCAGTACATTCTATGTCTTTCATATCAAATATATAAAAATTACATTCTATGTCTTTTAGTTTGTCAAGAGAAATAAGCGCTGTTTTTGAAGAGTGTGCTTGTTCGTATGTGCTCTAGTATGCCAGGGGAATGCTGGAGTGATGTAAGAGGAAACTTGAGATTGAATGAAATGTCTGGAAATAAAGCAAAACAATGGAGAACAAAAATAGTAAAGTTAGTTTTTCCAAAGATGCACCATACTATGGTAGATAAGCATCGAGTTGCGTCATTGTACGGGAAACGCACACCTGTTTAGTCCCTGTCTCTGTGAAGCTCCACCTTTAGAAAAGTGCAGTCTGCTCTGATTGGCTGGCTGGACCAGTGTATTGATTGGTCAACTGCTTGTTTCGGAAATGTTGAGTGTGTTTCGGAAATGTCACTCCCCTTACCATAACCACAAGTTTCAACACAATACTAATGCAACTCAACCAGCCCTCGCTCCCTTAATTTTTGCATATGCCTTGGGTGGGATATGATTTGTGAATGTACGTCCCTGAAGGAAAACTGACGACTACAATCGAGGGGTTTTGGGAGGTGTGAAAGAGTGCTAACTGATAAAGACAATAACTTCCTTTTGGAGTAGACTTTGTGCTTTGGAACTTTGCAGACCTTTTTGATACACAAACAGCAACATTACACACTAAAGAAATATGAAAATGTAAAATTCATCATCTTTAAATAGGGGGTTCATGTTTGGTCAGCAAAATAACTTGAGAAGCATGCATCTAACACAGAGAGAGTGAAATATTGCCCCATTTGGATATGGCATATGTGCATTTTCTTTTCATAACAGAGGTGACTGCTACATGCTAAGAGCAGCAACACGGGTAACACTCTCATATAGAGTTTTGATATTAGGTCCATCCAGTGTTTGAGAAGTGTGCTGTTGCATTGAGCCTGATCTATGGGGTGAATCAAAGAGCAGCAAAACATTCAGAGTTTTACAAGAATTTTACAGAAAACATTATAAAAAGAAAAGAAACTGTTTTATACTATCAAATATTGGTTTATATATATATATATATATATATATATATATATATATATATATATATATATATATATATATATATATATATATATATATATATATATATATATATATATATATATATATATATATATATATATATATATATATATATATATATATATATATATATATATATATATATATATATATATATATATATATATATATATATATATATATATATATATATATATATATATATATGTATATATATATATATATGTATATATATATATATATATATATATATATATATATATATATATATATATATATATATATATATATATATCTATATATATATATATATATATATATATATATATATATATATATATATATATATATATATATATATATATATATATATATATATATATATATATGTATATATATATATATATGTATATATATATATATATGTATATATATATATATAGTTATATATATATATATATGTATATATATATATATGTATATATATATATATATGTATATATATCTCTATATATATATATGTATATATATATATATTTATATTCAGAGGTTCATTTAACACTCTAATAACAGCATTCTGTTTTTTGCTGGTGTCATTAAAGGGATACTTCAGCCAAAACTAAAACTTCTGTCATCATTTACTCAAAACCATGCCATTCCAAACCCGTATGCCACATACAAAGTTAAACACCATCGACTTTCATTGTGTGAAGAACATAACAACTGAGACAAGAGGGTAAGTAAATTAAAATAAGTTGTCCAAAATAAATACTGATGAATCTGGAATAATTGCTATACTTGACAGTTGCTGCTTTTCAGCACCATGGACAGTTCCTTAAAGATCATACTAACTTACTCAAATAACATAAAATATGATAATAACATATATAATTATGACATTATATTATAATCTAAATCTGCAAATGCATTTATAAAACAATAATTATGAACACTGATTAAATATTTAATTATAATCAACTGATTTCATTTTGTTGGCCACACCTGTATGAAGTGACAAAAGCGCAGAGGCTCAGTTTTGTGCTTGGGGCTGTAAGATGGAAGCAGGCTGTTTGTTGTGGAGAAGGAATGCTTCGGTCAGCAGCAAACATGCAGTGAACTCTCATTACTGCCAGAGACAGCGCTGGTGCTGTCCACCTCCAGCCAGCCTACTCAACACGTGGGCTATAATTCAACACCAGAGAGCAAGCGCACATGTAAACATACAGCACAGGAAAGTAATAACCTGCTTATCAAAAAGAAAGCACACCAAAGCCCATGCCAACACAAAACAACCAAAATTATGCATTCAATTGTTTTCTTATATAGTCTTCTGCACATGTTATGTATCATCATACAGTTGGTCTTTCTGTTTCAATAGTTAGTTTCAATATATATATATATATATATATATATATATATATATATATATATATATATATATATATATATATATATATATATATATATATATATATATATATATATAACATACAAGCTATTTTAGCTAAATATATATATATATATATTTAGTTAAAATAGCTTGATGAATGTCCACTGTCTGGTTATTTCCCCTCTAAGGTATCCTGCAAATTATCAGTCCAAGCAGTCTTGCAAATAATAATAATAATTCTCTATACGCTTGTGTTACTTTTGGCTATTTAACTTGTGGCCGTCCAACTTTTTCACAGTTTAGTATACTTGTTTGGCCCAGAAACCAAGTAGCAAAATGATGGATGGTGTTAAACATTAATGAAGTACATAGATTTTTCTACTTAAAAAAAAGAAGTGTATAGCTATGGCAGAGATTTTAGCAAATCCATAAGCAGGACCAGGCAACCCATCCAGTTTTCTTTTTTGCATGACTGTACACATAAAGTTTAAATAGTCAAGTTAAGATGTTCAGATTTTGTTCACAGTTCATATTGATGTTTTTTTCCTAGCTGCCTTCGGCTAAAAATATTGTATTTTCTTCATAACAACTTTAAAGTCCAAAGGTCAAACCACCTTGATTTTGCAACGATGAAAAAACAAAACAAAAACACTTTACACAGTAGAGGCTATGCAATGATGAACAATGACCTTGTGGCCTCATTTTGAGTGGACAAAAGACCTCCAGATTCATCTTTTTCTCAAGAGTCCATGCAGTACTCCATGCTCTTTATGAGATCAGATGACACCGCTCATCATCTCAGCTGGAGTATGACACAACACTTCATTCAGAATACACAGAGGAACAGTAGGAAACCAAAGTGACTGTCTCTCACAATAACAAAACCCCATTTTTATTCTGAATTATGGGTTTCCCCTCACAAGAAGGGCCATGAAACACTTCCATCAGTTAAAAAAGAACTGTACCATGATGTTCCCTCTATGTACTATTTAGAAGTTACTAGACAATATATCTTGTATTGAAACATTCTATGGCATTTATTGCACCAAAACCAATTCAGATACAGATCAGCAATATTAAACAACACAAAAACATTCACACAAACAACACTAAGGCAACAGGAAGCCCATAAGGATCTCTGTGTGTTGTGTTTGTGTGCACAAGCACTCAAGCACGTTTACACGTTTGTTAGGCGCGCATGTTATGGTCTGTCTCTTCTCCAGTCATGCTTGACCATAGAGTTGTATCCCACTGAGAGGCATCACTGCTGGGCAGCAGGCAGTGGCATTAGCCCCGTTCAGCACGACTCACCTCAACACTCACTGCCCGGTGGGAGCCCACACCACCTCCAGCATCACAACTCTTCATCATGCATTAATGTAGCCTACTGTGGCAGCTAGAGAATAAGAGCGAATGAAAGTTCCTTGGATGTGTTTGCATTAAAAAGCTCCACTTCCTCTTACTTCAGCCAGCATTCCTACACTTCCCCATCAGCGACCCAGCAAAAAAGCACTTAGACCAGTGGTGACAGGCCCAACAAGCTACAGATCAGTGCTTGCCTGTTTGAACCACTCCATTACCTCAGAGGGTAAAGACTTTAATGAGTAAGAAATGAGAACAGGCTGTCCATGAATAGCACTGGTAACTGGGGACACAGAAAAAGAGCCTTGGTGGGAAGAAATTCTAAAGAACGCTATTCCATGGGAGCTATGGAAAGAGTCTCACAAAGAATGTTAAATACATTCAGGATCAGAGATAACCGGCTTAAGTGAATCATGGTTTCCGACCTAGATTCATCAATGTTGCGAAGATGAATACCAGTCCGATACTTTGGCTGTGTGCACCGTGACATTACAGACACCCTTGAGCAAAGCTACAGTTAGAGTTTCTCCAGATAAATTCCACCCAGCATATGCTGTGTTTGAAAATGTATAGAGTTTCCAAGATTTCCATGAAATTGTGTCTGTTTTTAATTCAAATGAAGTGCCATGTTAGGAGAGCAGTCTGGACAAGACAACAGGAGTTTGTTTCATACATTTTTAGGGTTTATTTAAATATATTCTACACCAAATCATTCCATTTCCCTATATCCAAAGTCATTCTTTAAAGCAGGACTGTTACGAATTAAATTAAATAATTTACACTGAAAAATTACAACTGCATGAAATAATGTTATGATATTCTTTAAACATTGTTGAATATACAAATAAGACATGTTGGGACATTTTAAACATGAAACTGAAACGCCAGTAAGTGGCGGCAAGTGACTGTCCTAGTAATTAATTGAACTGATTCGTTTAAAACGCTGAATCATTCAGTAATAAAACGCAGCTGAGTGTCGCTGTGAGAGATGCACTATATTTATGCTCTGATCTTTGTTTGGAACTATTTTCACTGCTGAAATAGAACAAAAACAGTCAGTACTGTGTCTAAAATCTAAGTGACTTTATTAACTTGTATTGAATTTACTTAATTAACTTATTATTGAATGTATAAATGTAGTGTCACATTTTCAATCGTGATTCCAATAACGCTACGTAACTGTATCATGTTATAAATATAAAAAACCTCCACATTTTGAATTTTTACAGCAGCATGTTTTCTTTGTGCTGCACGCATTTGTTTCGATTTCTCCTTGAGAGGCTGCGCGAGCCTCAACAGCGCAACGTCGTTACTGTCAGAAGCACATTATACATTATATATTAGTATTATCCATTATCGCCACTTACACTAAATGTAATAGAATCATGCTTGCGTTTTGGTGATTCCCTAGCTATTTTTGTTTTTGATGTTTTATTCAGGACAATTAAAATGCTCTTTCTCTTGATCCTTCAAAAAAATTTAACGTTAATGTCTAGCCCTTTCCCTTAGTGAGTGAGTGAGTGAGTGTCTGTCTGTCTAGATAGATAGATAGATAGATAGACAGATAGACAGACAGAGCAGGGAAACAGGAACTAAGGGAAACAAAACAGAACATCAAAATAAGAGTCCATAACCATGACAGTAGACCTTGCACCATAAATGATAATCCAACAGTGGAAGGAGGGAGAGAGTGGCTGACAGGCCGAGGTGGAGTCATGGGCCTGGAGGACTGAGGTGAGGCTGAGGAATCCGCATCATAGTACCAAGCTAGTGATCGGGAAGCCTGAGGCAAAGCCAAAGAGCTGCATGAAGATAGCGGTGGGTGCAGACCCGAGGAGCTGGACGACACCAGTAGAGCCGGTGGATCAAGGGGACTGGACAGTCAAGGAAATGGGACCAGGAAGTCGGATGGGGGTATCAAAGGAGGAAGGTCTTCAGACGGTACTGGAGCATCCAGTAAGCAGGACGGGACCGGCGGGGAAGGTATCAAATCAAGGGTGGGAACTGGATCCGTGGATCACAGGTCGATAAAGCAGTGATCCGCTCCTGGCTCTGTGACTGGGCAGTGCACCTTGACTTTGAGACAACACAGGTGGCAGGCTCTAGCGTGTGGTCTGTGGTAGGCGCAGGCTTGTGCTCCTTTTCCCCACAGATGATGATAGGGTTATATAAAGTTGGTGATAAGTTGGTTATTCTGTAACATGTCATAAGCAACATGCACCAAATTAGAAGAGAAAGTTAGAAGAACACAAGGAAATAACACATTACATACAGACAATAACCAACAAAGGACTGGACCGAACAGGGAGTATATATGCAGGAGATACCAATGGACTAAATAAGAAACAGCTGATAATTATGAGTAACCATAGAAACAAACAGGGACAAAATCAGAAACCAAGGAATCTGAACTAAGGGAAACAAAAAAGAACAGTGAAATAAGAGTCCATAACCATGACTATTCTATTCTATTCTATTCTATTCTATTCTATTCTATTCTATTCTATTCTATTCTATTCTATTCTATTCTATTCTATTCTATTCTATTCTATTCCATTCCATTCCATTCCATTCCATTCCATTCCATTATTCTATTCTATTCTATTCTGTCCAACATATAATATATTTAGCATATTATATTATATTTAGCATATTATATTAGTATATTATATTATATTAGTATATTATATAATATATATCACTCAGCACACCATAAGAAAAAAATACTGATGTGACGAGGATATATATATATATATATATATATATATATATATATATATATATATATATATATATATATATATATATATATATATATATATATATATATATATATATATATATATATATAAACACATTAAATATTCCACAGAATAAAAGCTAGACATACAGGTTTGTAAAGTGACAAGGATGAGTAAATAATTACAGATTTTTTATTAGAGTGAAGTTTCCTTTCCTTCATTCATTTTATATTGTACATTATGATTTGTTTTATATGTGCAACAAATTTGCTATCCAAAGTGGGAATGGCAATGTGAGTTTATTTAGCTTCTTTAGTAACAGAAAACTTGCAAACTGTCTCAGACAGTAAGACGTGACTATGCGAAAATTAGCGTCATTTGTGTGTATAGGGCAACAGCTGTGTTTCCTTTAAAATTGGTTGTTTAGATCTGCTTTGATTAAAGTCCTTGAAATAGAACATACAGCCATGCGTTAGACATAATTGAACCCTAATTTGTCACTCACTTCATTGTTACAAGGACTCCACCATCCAATTAACTCAACAACCACTCTAATCAAGTAATTAAGTAATTCTGATGCAAATCTGAGCCTGTAATTGGTTTAGGAGGAGGGCTGATAAATTACCAGATCAAACTTTAAGCAACTCTTATCTTGAAAGCTTACATCTTAAACCGACGGACAGACAAGCGAAAGACCAGGAACGTAACTACCGTCCAAGAGACAACAGATCCTGAATGACTCATAAGCCAATAAGTTACATGATTTAAGATGATCATTTAGATGAGAAAACATGAAATGCAGGATTAGTTCCTGTTTCAGTTAATTAACACAACTCTATTGAGTCTGCATGCTATGAAAAACATTCATCTTGACTTACAGACAAGCTACAACCTTGGTGCACTGTGATGAGTATTATTAACACAACAGAAGGCAATGGATAGTATGTATTTTTCAATAGATTACTGAAATAGAATAATTGAATTAAAGACATCTGTGCATTAAAAAAATAAAAAATGGTTCAAATCTATCCCAGTAGCCCAGTGGCCTGTACTATGATGGTAGTGGAATAAACTCAGGGTTATAGGATTAGTTTCGAGTTGACAAAACCAAACCATTCCAATCTGGCTTTGTTGGTACCATGATGCTGATCATCAACTTTCTCTGTCAACTCAGGCTTTGAACCGAAGTTTGTGTGCGACATCAGTGGCAAACAGCCAATCACATGCCTTGCAACAGAGAGAAACTGTGTTTCACTTCTCGCGAGAGAGCCAGCGTGATTCAAAACTCTTTTGAGGTTAAGAGATTGAAGAAAATGAGGAATTTAAATGCATTTACACTAAAGAAAATACTTGTCCATGAAAGATGACAAATAAAAGAAATGATCTTGCTCTATCAGTGCAAATGAAACTTGTGAAGTTAGTTTATATAGTTTAAAAAATATAGCGATAGAGACTCAAAAATGTATGGTCACATGTAGTCTTTTTAAAGTTTATTTACAGCTTATTTATATTACACATGATCTATATATATTAATATTAATTTAGACTAGATACTTAAAAATAACTGTTAAACTAACATCACTTGTGTAATGGATTAATAATAATATAGATTGTATAATAATTTTTTAAATCATAAATAAATCATAAAATAATTGTAATTATCATTAAAGGCAGACAATTTCATTGTTGAATATTTTTTTACTATATAGTGACCTTTAAATTGGAGAAAGACAAACTGGGGGAGTGACTTTATTACATTGGATGTGCCAGTGTCACTTTGCTCACATCTGATTGGCCCAATTTCGGTTTGAGATCTCTTACCCAGAACATAACCTGCCCCGGAGCAGGTTAGCTGTGGAGCGTAAGTTACTATGGTGATAAACACAGCTAAAAGCCAAGTCACTTCCTAAAACCTAGGATTGGAGTAAACTAATCTGAAACTTACCTGTCTGTAAGACAGCTGTAAGACTGATGCCAGAGTGCCTGGACTAAGAAAGGGCTACTCTTTGAGAGGAAATTAACATTTGAACTCTCTCTTGCAAAATTAGCATCCCCACTTGAGATGCAATCACACTGAGTCAATCACACCTCAGCATTGCCTTAATCTACATTTCCCTTCTTTCACCCCCTCTTCCACCATCTCTTCTCTCTACATGCAGAGATGACCTGAAATTGACCCAAAATCTATATGGTGTAATGTGAACAATCATCAAAGAATGCTAGACATGTTTGGTATAGTTTGAAATGTCTCAGTGCAACTGGTACAATGGTCTCGTCTACATGGAAGCAAACCAAAGGTATTAAAGGTTTTAAGAGTTTAGAGATACTTCGATTGCAACCATGGGTGTGCCCCTTTCCCAGAGTCTTTCATCCAAATTACCTCCTGTTCCACAGCAAGGTGCGAACCCCCTAGGTCTGTGACCTTAGTCAATGCAAATTCTGATTGTAAGTTCATGCCCCACATTGGGGGATGTTTTGTCTTGGTCTGAGTATTTAAAGAAATGTTGCAAAAGGCTCGGGGCGACTCTGTATTCAGATGAAGCCCACATTGCTGAGTGTCCAGGACACTCAGCAATGTGTATTTTTCTAATGCCAGGTATGCATCTTACTCTGTTTCTGAGCATTTGATGTTTTTTTATTGATCATCTTTGAACTGATTATGTAATTGGCATAATACATTTACCTGACTAATAAATTGTCACATTTGATTTTATTCTGATTTACTCTGAAATTATTGACTTCAGTTGATTACGATGTATCCACTGTTACCGCAAATCTGCGTCAGGTTAGTAACGGACTAAAGTCCAGTTTTGAGTGGAGCATAGGGCACACCAACTGTGATTTTAGAGCTCCGACTAATGCTTGGCATTAGTTCAAGTGTACTTAGACTGTAAAGGCTAAAAGGGAATTTCCGTTTAGGACAACAAAATGTTGATCGACCAACCTAAATAGGGTGAGCCTTACCTCTGTTTATTGTAATGTTACTAAGTGTACATGGGAAACCATGGCATAACCAAACCAAAGCTGCTAAAAGAGAAGTAATATTGGTCGGCTTATCTGTAGTAGTGGTTGTGACCTCTGACTAGAGTTAGTGTTAATTTAATTCAAGTGTATACAGATCTATGGGGACTAAGGAAAATACTTTTAGATAGAGCAAGCATGAAAGCGGCCTTCTAAATAGTATAGTCAATTACCTCTGTCTAGTGACCAAGACGGCGAGTTTGTGATTGTGGGCCCGCATAATTAATGAATGGCCAGTGCATGGACCTTGTACGACACTGAGAACCGAATGAACGAGTACAATAAGAGTAAAGAGTTAAATACAATATTCAAATATAGAGCCAAATTATTATACAAATGACCAATAATCAATTGACATTCTAAACTAAATTTGAGGTCATAATAACATGGAGTCAGATAAAAGATTATTTGGAATTAAACTACTTTGCCACGCTGAAAAGTCCAAATGCGCAAGAAACCTTCCCCGTCCAGTGGGAAACCGCTGTTGGGCCGATTGGGCAGGTCGTACACAGCTAATCCGGCTTCATGGTACAGGCCCCAGGCATGTGCTTATACTGAACTAATGTTGTAACATACTTTAATGACTTCAATTCTGCACCATAATCCATTGTTGTTGTTGTTTTTATATTAGAATATTATACAGCCATATCTCCAGAAATTACCAAAGCACCATAAATGTAGTACATTCTATTTGTGCTATATTCTTCTGAAACCAAGTCATAAAGTAGTTTTATGTGAGAAACAGAGTTATATTAAAAGGAATACTTCACCCATAAATGAAAACTGTCATTATTTACCTTCATGTCCAAACCTGTATAACTTTATTTTATCTGTGGAACTAAAAGATATTTTGAGAAATTCCTGTTACTAATATTATTATAAAGAAATGTTTTCAGTTTATTCTTGAGAATAATCTTGACTTTACAATAAGGTTCCATTATAGTCTAGTCAACCTAAAAATATCAAGATGTGGTTTTTGGTTATCACCCAGCCCTATCGCCTATATATTTTTAAAACATAAAATATATTGCAATATAACTTGATTTGTGACATTCAAATCCATAACAAAAAGTCCACTGACGCTTTGATTGAATCCTTTAAAGTGAGAATGTTATAGAAGTAATGCTTTGCTGGAGATGGAAGAAAGCTTTTTAGAACACCATTGTGGGAAAGTGCTCCTGTAGCCTTTTGTGTCCATCTGTGGAGTTTTCAAGTTTATAAGGTTAACATCAACCTGCTATAAAAGCGCTCAATAATAATCTATTATGAACTTAACAGATACTGTCTATATAAACTATTATGTATTTAGCAGGTTGTGTCTTCATCTTAACCCATTGTGAGTTTGAACCAAATTGATGTTTATTTATGTATTTCCATTAAAGGCTGGAATACTAGGCATCATACGCTTGCCCACTTTAGTCTGTGCGCATTATACACTATGTGATTTTCTGTGAAATCTGTCAACTCTGACTAACCAAAATATGCAGACTGCCACAGACTTTTGACAACTATTGTTGAATTATCCAGACTGCAAATCAGGGCAAAAATCTGTGTAGTGTATTCCAGCCTTACTTACATTTACTGTTCAATTGTCTGAATTTAACTGTATGAATTCAGTTCAATCCAATCCTTACTTGTGATTACACATCCATATTTATTTTTCTTTCGGCTGTAAAAGTCTATAACCTGATTTGTGCATAACGGGACCCAACTAACTTTAAGTTTTTGTCAGTGTTTGACACAGTAGATTTACACACACTCAAAAATAATAAATAATTAATTGTAATTATCATTAAAGCCAGACAATTTCATTGTTGAATATTTTTTTAATATATAGTGACCTTTAAATTGGAGAAAGAGAAACTGGGGGAGAGACTTTATTACACTGGATGTGTCAGTGTCACTTTGCTCACATCTGATTGGCCCAATTTCGGTATGATTGGCCCAATCTCTTACCCAGAACATAACCTGCCCCGGAGCAGGTTAGCTGTGGAGCGTAAGTTACTATGGTGATAAACACAGCTAAAAGCCAAGTCACTTCCTAAAACCTAGGATTGGAGTAAACTAATCTGAAACTTACCTGTCTAGCCAGCTGTAAGACTGATGCCAGAGTGCCTGGACCAAGAAAGGTCTACTCTTTGAGAAAACAAAGGAAATTAACATTTGAATTCTCTCTTGCAAAATTAGCATTCCCACTTGAGTCAATCACACCTCAGCATTGCCTTAATCTACATTTCCTTTCCTTCACCCCCTCTTCCACCATCTCTTCTCTCTACATGCAGAGATGACCTGAAATTGACCCAAAATCTATATGGTGTAATGTGAACAATCATCAAAGAATGCTAGACATGTTTGGTATAGTTTGAAATGTCTCAGTGCAACTGGTACAATGATCTCGTCTACATGGAAGCAAACCAAAGGTATTAAAGGTTTTAAGAGTTTAGAGATACTTCGATTGCAACCATGGGTGTGCCCCTTTCTTAGGGTCTTTCATCCAAATTACCTCCTGTTCCACAGCAAGGTGCGAACCCCCTAGGTCTGTGACCCTAGTCAATGCAAATTTTGATTGTAAGTTCATGCCCCACATTGGGGGATGTTTTGTCTTGGTCTGAGTATTTAAAGAAATGTTGCAAAAGGCTCGGGGCGACTCTGTATTCAGATGAAGCCCACATTGCTGAGTGTCCAAGACACTATGTTTCTGAGCATTTGATGTTTTTTATTGAGAATCTTTTAATTGATTATGTAATTGGCATGATACATTTACCTGACTAATAAATTGTCACATTTGATTTTATTCTGACTCTGAAATTATTAACTTCAGTAGATTACGATGTATCTATTGTTACCGCAACTTGAAGTTTTTGTCAGTGCTCTAACCCTAAGTTTGACACAGTAGATTTACACACACAAAAAAGAATTGTTGGATTTACTTAAAAAAGAAGTGTCAAGTGGTTCCAAGCAACTATAGTGAGTAATATGTACAAATAACAATTTAGTTGTATGAACAAAATAAATTCAAGTAAAGCTGACAACATTTCTTTGAGTAAATACAAATCATTTGAATTTGTCACTGTTACATAATATTTTTATGTGCAAAATAATATTAAAATAAAATGTTATTTTCTTTTCTTTTTAATATTTCAATGTACTTAATAATGTATGTTTATTACGTAAGGTGAACACATTTATTGACTTAATTTACCTTATTAAATTAACGATTTGCTCTACAGAATGCACTCATATAAGAATTAAAAAAAAAAAAAAGAACTCATTGAACAAACTCAATTGAATTGAGAGAAGGAATTAGGACATGGGTATCACAGCCTAAACACAGGCGGCACTCTTCTGAATAATAGTAATCACAAAATTCAAAAACAATATAGAAACTCCTCTAAATGTTCAACATAACTGAACATTAAACACTAACATTGAACACTAAACACTAACAACATCTTTCCCTAAACACTTTTAATCCCTAAATTTACTCTCCTAATGCAGACCCTTGCAAAGCATGCTGTGAACTATACGGATCCACTGCACAATTAGTTATGTCAACATTAATTTGTGCGTTTCACTCAGCAATGTTAAGTTGACTGAACAAACACTTAAGTAAAGCTGACAATACTAATTTTTAGTAGAAACAACACAGTTAAATTAAGTTCATGTAGTTACATGAGTTTTTTAAGTAATGTGAACAAGGATGGTTCAAGTGAAACTAACAACAGTGAAAGTTCATTTTTTTGAGTGCAATCTGAGAAACTTTTTAGTATATCAGTGGAGAGATAATTATCAAAATCATCCTCAAAGAATCTTTGTACAACAGTGCATCCAAAAATATACCACAGCTACCAAGACGATAAATAAAATATCTTTTTTCAAATAAATGCGGTAACATAAAAGGTTCTTCAGTAAGACTAGTTTCCATTAGCTTCTAATTACTCTAATTATTTTTCCACCAACATGTTGGCGTCGAGTGCTAGTATTTTCTTAGAAATAACAAGGCAGCAATCAGTGATTGAAAAATACATATTTTATATACATGCTGCTAACATATTAGCACAGTTTGGGCTGAATACATTGTAATCAGACTTTAGCCATGAAAATGTTACAAGTAACTGAAATAAGCACAAATGTCAGGGCATGTCAAAAGATCTCCAAAAAACACCTCGGACCACAGAGGGTTAAAGCAATATATAGCAAACACTGGGAGACAAAATGTTATATCCAAAAGAATCTGTAACAGAAAGCTAGAATCAATTGATAGCAGAAATGTTCAGACTAACCACATTCTTTATGCTTCTAGTAGCTCAGGCATTTCTCAAGGTCCAAAATGACGAGTTTTGACCAGAACGCTACATTTAGAAAAAGTAAATTGCATTAGCAATGAGTGAACATTGAGGGGGTAGATAAACCAATTAGTGCTGTAAATAATACATGTGAAAAGAATGTAAGTGACATCAAAAAGAGCTGAGGAATTTTTGTAGGTGAAAAACGATTTCATTGTTGTACCTCACATTTTTGTTGTATGAATATCATTATAAAAACAGAAGAAAAGAAGAAGTAAACAACAGGGCCCTGAGAGATAGAACTACAGAAAAAAATGCAAGAAAATGCTTGATTAAAAAGCACAAACCGTCCCTCGCATACCCTCTGTGACCATTCAAATAGCAATGACTCACTTGTACTGCATAGGGAGATCGGCTGTAAAACAGATCATATAACAGAATGCAGATAATGGTTTCTTTTTTTTATTCTCATAAACAATCTCGTACATATTAGTATTATTCTCAGATCAGGTGCAGAAAGAGCAAAGCCGGTGTGTTTTGCCCTTTCGGAAGTGAAAGATCACACTTATTTGAATCGCAGGGATTTATTTATTTAAAAACACTTCTCACAGAAATGCTGGCATTCTATCAAGTTTGAAATTAAAATCATTTTATAGCAGGTTGCTTTTACATGCTTCTGAAAATGGAGGCAAAAAAAGCATATGTTTCAGTGTTGCCTGGGTGACATTTACAAAGCAAAATGGAAAGGAATTTTTTTAATCACACCGATCTCAGTCTTGTAGCAAACCAGCCGAGAGTGCCACACATGCGCGCACACACACACACACACATACGGAGAGTGTAATGAAACATCAGTGTGCTGAAAATAGTACATTTCACTGTACTAGTATGGACATGTCTGAGTATTTAGACTACTTGTTAATGCAGATAGCGCACAAGGATTCATCTATTTTATAATTGTGATGTTCGATGCTCGAGGCCAAATGCTTCAACTGACCTTGTGAACAAGATACTTGGCCATTGATCTTGCACACAGCACAGTATGGTTACAAAGGTTACATTTAGATTACCTTTGCAGTCATCTAATGCTTACTTTAAGTTAATATTCAATGAATTCAAAAACACTTATAATTCAATAACACCATTACATGTAATCTTATGTTTAAATGTTAAATACCTCATTAAATGTTGCAATACCTCAATTCACTTATAGCTTTTAAAGAGTTGAATATACTCTTCTATTGTTCATTTAGACAAAATACTGAATTTTAATATCAGCAATTTATTGGCAATAAAAAAAAGTGTGGTCTGAAGTATACAGTATACAAAACTCTAAATCTAAATGCAGTTGTACAATTCTGTTTCAAATTAATGATGTTTTAAACTTGATTCATTAAAGAATCTTGAAGCAAAAAATCAGTTTACACAAAAATATTAAGCAACACAATTTACAATTTAAGTTGATGATAATAATAAAAAAAAATGTTTCTTGAGCAGCAAATCGGCATATCAAAATGATTTCTGAAGGATCATTTGATGCTGAAAATTCAGCTTTGCTATCACAGGAGCAAATGACATTTTATATGAATATTAAACATATTACACTGTAAATATTAAACTATTTAAATAGAAAATAATTAATTAACATAATATTTTACAATATTTCTATTTTAGTTTTTGTCAAATAAATATAGCATTGGTGAGCATAAGAGACTTCTTTCATAACCATTTAATAAATCGTACCGATCACAAAAGTTTGAACAGTGTGTAAATATTGAATTGAATTGAACTGAATATACTTTATTGTCCCATTGCTAGGATGTTCATCTTGGACAACCATGATATAGCCAGTACAACATCAAACTCACATAAACAATACAAACATAATAAATGACTAAAGCAATAGTAAAGCAATAAGCAAACAAATAAAGCAATAAGCCCCAAGAAACCGTGGTTTACAGTGAATTTATAATAGCTAAGGGGCCTTGTTAGGCACAACGCAGAGCGGAGTTAAGATAAATAGATACATTTACTCTAAACCACGGCTTCACGGGGCTTGTTACTTTTATAAAACGGTTACCACGCAATACAAATATTAAAGCCAGAAAAATGTATCAATGCAACTTTCATGAAGTAAAATCATTAAAAGGCTTCCTTCTGCTAGAAAAAATAGTCCCTGACCAGGAATGGCAACAGAAGTTACATTTATTAAAGGGATAGTTCACCCAAAAATGAAAATTTGAGGTTTATCTGCTTACCCCCAGTGCATCCAAGATGTAGGTGACTTTTTTTCTTCAGTCGAACGCAAATTATGATTTTTAACTGCAACCGCTGCCCTCTGTCATTCAAATAATAGCAGTAGATGGGAACTTCAACTATAACAGTAAATAAAACTTGCTTAGACAAATCAAAATTAAAACCTGCGGCTCGTGATGACACATTAATGTCCTAAGACACGAAACGATCGGTTTGTGCGAGAAACCGAACATTATTTATATAATTTTTACCTCTAATACACCACTATGTCCAACTTCGTTCAGCTTCCTGTTAGTGAGGTCAAAAAACGCGTTCAGATGACGGAAGTGATGTCTCGCCCATATACTTCAATGTGCGCGAGACATCACTTCCGTTGTCAGAGTGCGATCTGACCTCACTAGCCGGAAGCTGAACGAAGTTGGACATAGTGGTGTATTAGAGGTAAAAATTATATAAATAATGTTCGGTTTCTCGCACAAACCGATCGTTTCGTGTCTTAGGACATCAATGTGCCGTCACGAGCCGCAGGGTTTAATTTGAACTTGTCTATGGAAGTCTTTTCGACTCTTATTGTTCAAGTTCCCAATCACTGCTATTATTTGACTGACAGACGGCAGCGGTTGCAGTTAAAAATCATAATTTGCGTTCGACTGAAGAAAAAAAGTCATCTACATCTTGGATGCCCTGGGGGTAAGCAGATAAACCTCAAATTTTCATTTTTGGGTGAACTATCCCTTTAAGCCATTAGATGGCGGCAAAGATAGTCTTTATGAGCGAGTCACTCAGTCACAAAGACTTTTATATTGAAACTTGTTGTGAACATGGAACAAGACGCAAATGACAAATGCTTTGACTAGCGCTGTCAGTGTCAGCAGGGCACGGGAAAACCCATTAAATGTTAAAAGGACAAGATCGCAGCGGACATTCAAACTGACTTTTTATTATGACTGACCTAAAGGAAAATGCTAAATTTGAATGCAGGTAATACACTTGGTCAATTGATATCTCTCTCACAATACTCTTCCATATAATGCAGTAAGCTTTAATGAACAAAATCACATATGTTTACGTTGCTAAGAGTGGTTGCTAAGACAGACGCAGCAACATACAAATTCAGTGACGCAGCGATACTTATGTAACTTATGTATGCGGTCAGGTGTATGTTTTCGGGAATTTTACAATGGCTTTGAACACGGATCGACCAATCAGAATCAAGGGCCGGAACTATCTGGAAAGATATGTCTTAAGGCCTTTGTATTGACTTATTGGTGCTTATGTGTATTTAAATGTCTGAAAAAAAAAATCATTATGTGGCTGAAAACACTGCATAGCTGTGATATAGGACAAGCGCTGAGTGTGTCCGTCCCGCAGCCAAAGCGCGAAAGCACAGTTTGAATCTGGCAGTTATGTGATGTCGCTGAACATTCTAAATCCCATTTGTGGGACCGTACGCCCAGGGGCAAACAAATAAAAATCCCATATGTGGGACCATACTGCTCAAAAGGTTAAAGGCTTAAAAATCAAGTTTTTAATGTTGTTTATATCTGTCTGGTGTTTTTAATATGCTTTAAGACAATCCTTGTGCAAATTCCTAAGTCAACACCATTGCTGAGTATTTTAAATTAAATTAAAGCAGGCATGAAAAAAAAGAGTCTCAAACCAGCAGTTTGAAATCACTGGTGTCTGTGACATCACAAACTACTTTGTAACCAATCATGTCAACGTGCCGGCAGGCTTTAGCATATCATTAACAGCGAACTAGCAGGGGAGTCTCAAGAGAAGCCAGGTTATCCCTGTATATTTTTCTGTGGATATGAAAAATCGTGTAGATTTAGCAATATGGCGGGTGTATGATGTATATTACGATGTTATGATGAACTATATGCCTTTCTCCACTGATGTTCTGAGTTGGTAAACCGTTTGTAAGGATACTGACTGTTAGAAGGCAGCTGTCTGACTCTGACATGGTGAACGTGAACATGGTTTGTGTAACATTAGCAATACATTATTAGCTGTTGGATAAAATAGCCAAACAAAAGGCTAATCATATTAACTACCGTTATGTGAGCTGGTGTGAGCGAGTGGAGCCGGGCTGATTTGAATATTCTTTGATCCACGTATATTAAATGAGGCAAGGGTGTAGAGTTACATTCAAGCTATTTTAAGGCATGAAGAATTTTTTTCACATGAAAAAATGTTCAAATATGTAATTTTGGTGATCAAAGATGATTTAATGGATACAATTATTGACTACATGGGGACTTTAAGAATAAAATCATTTCATTTTCATCAGCTACTCATTTAAGGGTGGTAGCTGGCTTTTAAAAAACCTAGTCTATAACAAAAGGAAGATTTTTAAGATGCCACAAACACCTTGATAATAGCTGGCAAGAGGGGAAATGTGAAAGGAAAAGGTGTAAGCAGTGAATTATTTTCACTCAGCAAATTACAAAGATCACATTGAGCATATCTGTGTATAATGGCTTTCTGCTTCCAAATCACATTTAAGCAGAAGACAGTCTTCACCAAGGTCAAGTGTGGATCATTTTCCAAAACGAGGAGTCTCATCTCAGATTAGAAGCGTTCACCACAGAATGCGATATACCCCATGCAGAAATGACATCCTGAAACACATTTGCCTTTTTACTTTAATCATTTCCATTGTTTGGAGGTTACGCTGCCAGCACAGCTGAAGATGATCTAAAAACGCTGTTTCTCAAAATTGCTGTGCGCCTCCCAGGTGTCAGTATAAATGGCAAGGATAATTCCATAGGGAACCAAGTACTAGGGAGAGCATCATTTTCACTGTGTGATTTACACAAGACAATGACTCAGAGGCTCGGGTCTGTTAGATAAGACTGAGACGATGTTCTTCACCATAACAGTAAAAACCTCCTACTCATATATTATGGTAAAACCATGGAAAAGGGCCAAGAGAAACTGTCTAAGGCCAAAGAAGCTGTCCTGTCTGAAGGTGTGATAGCTAACAGGCACAGCTGAACATCACAGAGGATTTTCACATGTTCCCCGGCACATTCTGCAGGTGGTAAAGGGATAATACAGGGAAAGCAGTGCAGATTTTTCTGTAACAGCAACATCAGTGTCTAATAGTGTGCATGTATATGACAGAGTAAGGGAGACAAGCAAATGGAGAAAAAGACAGAAATGACTGTCTCTTTAGATCTTTGTGCGTCTGTGAGTTTGTGTGTGTGTGTGTGTGTGTGTGTGTGTGGCAGAGAGACAGCGCCACCCAGTGGCCATCACAGTCCGGGAAACATTAAAGCAGGGCCCTTAGGCTTTGGTCACACTGCACATAAATCTGTTCATTGGTCATTCTGTAAGTAATGAAATCTGATCCATTTGTTCAGGCAGTGTAGAAAATATCTGATATAGTCCTTTTATTGCCAACATAAAGAGAATACTTATTACATAAATGATCAAGTCCATCATTGCATTTTGCTGTGATGTTCATTAGACAAGATAAGCGTCTGAAGTATTACTTTATTTCTTTTTTCTTTCTTTTTTTTTTGCACATTAATATGAAGGGCCAAAAACCTTCAATGTTTGCTGTATTGTTCTTTGTGCATGAGGATATGTACAGCACCAAATTCAGTTTTATTCCAATTTTACCTGGATGCAGATTGGATTTTATGTTTGTTGTAGACTACAAAATGCTCAATGTATGTTAGTAGGACATGCCTTTTTTTTCTTAAACAAAATGTCAGCCTTTATATAAGAAAATTACACATTCAAAGGGATGATGTCTCCTAACCACCAGAACAAAGCAGACATGACCACTAAGCATCCAATACTTGCTCTTCAGAGTGTTATAACACATACAAATACAAACAGTAAGGAATGATCACAAACTGTGCAACTGCTGCGAGGAGCCATTTTTGAATGAATAAAAAATATACGCACAATGTGGGTGATATTGCTTCCTTTATCTTTTCCATGTCCATAAGACATATTAAAAGTTCTGGTTTACTTGTCGTAATAATAATTAGAATAATAATGAATATGTTAAACCATCATCTAACATAATTAAAAGCAGCTTTTATTTAAAGGGGACATTATGCAAAATTAACTTTTATAAAGTGCTTGAATGCAGATGTCCACAGTGTGTGGACATGGTCGGCTTCACAAACGAGGGTCAGTTCAACCTGCATGACAGTACATGACAGTACATGCTAGTTGATGAGCTGAATCAACTTAACTCCATAACAACTACATAAATGTACTAACCATTCAGAAACATCCAGTTGCATTGTAAAACTTCTTCCTGAGTCTCTCTCATCAGTGTCCGACTCTGGTTCGAATGATGTAAGGCTGAGCACCGCTACTGACACTTTCTGACATTTTGGCTGCGTGAGATTCTCCAGTTTTGTTGTTGTTGAGTATCTGAAGCACCAGCTGTTAAGGCTGTGTCCTCTTCTGGAAAGGGGGCCAGGAGCAGCAGTTGATTTAAAGGGACACACACAAAATGATAATAAATGATATGTGGAGTATTTTGAGCTGAAACTTTACAGACACATTCTGGGGACACCTTATATTACATCTTGTGAAAAGAGACATAATAGGTCCCCTCAAAAGTGTGTTTAATTGTCATGATTATTTAATGTTTATTGCTAAAGTATCAATAATGCAAACACATTCTTTGAACAAAAAAGAACATAGTACAGCTTTATTATGGACCCCTTCACTGCCAGCTGAAGCTTGCCTTAAATGGACAGTTCACCCAAAAATGAGAATTCTGTCATTAATTACTCACTCGCGTGTCGTTCCACATCCGTAAGACCTTCGTTCATCTTCAGAACACAAATGAAGATATTTTTAATGAAATCTAAGAGTGTTAAATTATGTTTTTTGCACAAACAAAGCACTTGTGTCACTTCATAAAATTGAGTTTAAACCACTGGACTCACATTGAGTGCTTTAATGATGTCTTTCCCACCTTTCTGGACCTTGAAAGTGGCAGTTGTGTTGGATCCCTATGGAGGGACAGAAACCTTTCAGATTTCATTAAAAATATATTCATCATTTGTGTTACGAAGATGAACAAAGGACTTACAGATGTGGAACAACACGACAGTGAGTAATTAATGACAAAATTTTCAGTTTTAGGTGAAATAACCCTTTAATATTTGGGTTATCCTTCAAAACACAAATTAAGATATATTTAATGAAACCTGAGAGGTTTCTGTCCCTCCACTGAAAGCCCAGGTAACCAACGCTTAAATGATCAAAAAAGATCGTAAAACGAATCCAAATTAATTGAGCGGTTTAATTCAAGTCTTGTAAAGAGATAAGATTGCTTTATATGATGAACATATTTAATTTAGGATTTTATTATTTTAAACAATGACTGACACCCATACATAAATCACATCACATATGGTAAACACGGAAGCTCAAATGTGCGTGAATTAAGCACAAGAACTAATAAGGTTTGTTCTAGAGCTGTGATCGTGTTTATATGTGAATAAAATCCTAAATTAAGTATGTTCATCACATCAAAAGACTTGGATTAGACTGCTTTATTTATATAGATTAATTTTACAATGCCTTTACCTTATTGCATCTTAAGTTTTGATTAGATTTTCAGTGCAGGGATTTTTTGAAGATTAGCCAAAGTCTTATGGGTTTGAAACAACACGAGGATGTGTAAATTATGACAGAATTTACATTTTTTGTTGAACTATGCATTTAAGCCCAGCGTTGTTCTTCTACAAAAGTAGAGGTTTTGTGCTCAGATGAAAAAGGACAGAAATGATTGCGAAATTCAATTTTGGTTGTTTTTGTTTTTTCCCCCCTGATATTACAGGATCATAAATTTCACAAACATAAATTAATAGAACTAAAGCACAGTGTTTTCCAGCATTCTGTCCTCTTATTAAAGGGATAGTTCACCCAAAAATAACATTCTGTCATCATTATTCACTCTCATGTTGTCCCAAACCCATAAGACTTTTGTTCACCTTGCAAACACAAATAAACTGAACCTCCACTGAAAGTCTATCCACCTAAAAATGTGATGGTTTATTCATAAAGAGATTGTTGAATAAATTTGTATGAATCAAGAGGTTTAATCTAAGTCTTCTGAAAAGACATGATCGATTTATTGTATACGATGAACAGAATTTTTATTTTGGGGTGAACTGGTGTTGTATAAATGATGGGCAGGATCCGGTGTACACAAATACACTCCTTTTTTTAGGAAATTCTTCCCTAAAAGACACAAAAAGGCACATTTACAGAAAACATTCTCTGTGGGGTTAAAGGGGTTCACTTTGAAGCAGTTTTTAATGGAACCTGTGAATAATTCATTACATTCAAGTTTATTGTGGCAAAGATGTGAGAAGTGTGGAATCAGAAGTATGCCAATTGGGGCATGGTATTCAAATAGATACCAAACATACCAGAAGAATAAAAACAAACAATGGGACTTATTCATGAAACACAAGCTAAGGGAATTTCTGTGTAAATCATTGTATAAATCCATTTGTAAATAAAGTGTCCACTTAAATTGAATGCTACATTTTTTATTTGTTTGTTTTTGGAAGCAGATTTACACAGACATTTGTTTATCTTGTGTTTTACAGACACACAAAATCTGGTAAAACTACTTAAAATTATTTTTATGAAATGGAATCCATCAAAACAGAGCGAATTTACCCCAAGAAAAATCCCTTTTTTGAGATATGACTGCTTGTTAATACAAAGAGTAGCAAACCAGTTCAAGATAGCATGTGAAAACTGTGTAAAATAGAATCGGACACATTCTATTCACTTTAACCAACGAAGTGTATATATTTCATTTAAAGTTCTGCCACAGTTACGAATATAACAGGTGGGTCTTTCTTCAATTTTATTTTTATTAAAACCAACAACTTTTTGTTAGATGAAATTCATATAAAAAGTGCTGTCCTTTAGTTATGGTCTCATTTGCTTAATTAGTCAACACTCATCACAAAAATTGACATCTTTCCCCAAAAATTGTCTGTCCAACCTTTGCATGGTCATCCTTCTTGTTTTCTTACAAACAGATAATTCTTGAGAGGCTACATCTGTCTGAGTGTGAAGAAATGGGCTGGCTGACGATATACGTGTAAACTTGAGATTTATCAACATTCCCTCCAACCCATTCAAAATTACTGCCTAAATTATTTAGCAGAACGAGTCAGACTAACTGAGCCAGGAATAAATATGTAAATAAATGTAATACACTGGCGTCCCAGAGGTGGATCATCCCTGAAGGAATTCTGACACAGCTCCAGATGGCCAGACCGCTATACCGTCCCTATTGTCGTTTTCAGAGTAAGTCTGCTCAAGCAATGCTGGTTGATATTTGTCCATTGTTGCATGTTATGACACCTGTTGAGATTATCATGAATAAGCTTTGATTAGCTAATCTGCCCCCATCACCACCCTCCACTGAGTTTTGAGTCAACATACTGTACAACTGTCTGGAAATAACCGCATGTGAAATATGAGGACCAATTTAATATCAGGGTATGAACATTTTGGTATTGATTAAAGAATGAGGTTTCATTACATTAAAAGCCCCTCAATACACCCAAAGAGGTTTTAAAATTGAGAATATGTACTCGAGAGTGCCATATGACATTTTCATGTCAGTTTCACTGCTTGTGCTTCTACCATTTAAGTCTCATCATAGATGCTGAGAGCATCTGGGCAAACCAATAAAAATACGGGAACTGCAGGCTAAAAATTAGACAAATCAAATCAATTCAAGAAAGCTGTATTTTCGTTGCCAGTGTTGTACAAGTGATAACAGGAGAGGAAATATTCAAAAGCTTGTCTTTGTGTACAAATGAATATTCAAGGGCGATTCTGATGTGCCATCCGATGATTTCATCCATAGATCAAACAGAGCCGTGTAAACATGCAGAACAGGTTTGAGATACAAATAAAATAATGTTCCGCAGCAGGGTGCAAAATTAATGTTTTATGTGTCTGAGGAGCGGAGATGAGTGTTAGGCTAGCAATTGCTGTCGAGTCAGAGCCAATACTGTCTTAATAGCCTGTGCGTAGCACTTCATCATTTAGAACATGAGATTCTGGCCAAATGACTGAAAAATATGAGAGTCCACATAGCTAGGATAAACTTTATAACCTGTAAGTTCATGAAAACATAATGTAAATCACTTTCCGCCTCACATGCGCATGCTCTAATGATAGACAAAACACATATGTCTGAAATTGTCTGGTCAAAAACCTTGCAACTTCATTTGAGCTTGATTTTGGTCATTAATGTTAATAATATAATGACACATGCAAGTGTCGGACCATATATAAAGCAACATTATCAACTTAAAAGAATGAACTTGAAAAGTAACAGTTCTGGACATTCAAGGTTTTTGCCAGACAGAGACTGTACAGTTTTTAATATTTTTATATTGTAATAATTTCACAGTTACACTCCAAATTCATGTAGAAACAACTTAAAGACAGTATATTTGAATTTTTTTTATGAATGAAGGCCAGTATCACTGATACTAATACTGGTACTGGTGACTGTATGAAATAGATTTTTTTAAAAACATTAATTTTAGACATTCAACATTATAGTATAACTAAAAGCTATCAATTTCAACATTTATTAGACTTTATTTAACATTTTTTAACTCATTTAAGACTGCTCTTATGAGAATACTCAACAAAACGGGCATTTTGGCATAATTCTGTGTGTTCAAGTGTGAAAGAAAACCCGATACTGGCGCGCATATTTCTGTAAACATGAGTTATGTGTGTCACACAGACATGACATTCACAGACATCACTTTCTCATTTGTCTTTTAGTGCTTGGATGCTTTAAAAGTATTTGCATGAATAAGAGCAAAAATATGATGGAAAAACGGACGCTGCGTTAATTCCTTTAAATATTTTTATACGTTAAACTGAAAGAAAAAAAAAGAAGAAAAAAAAAAATATATATATATATATATATATATATATATATATATATATATATATATATATATATATATATATATATATATACAGTATCTCACAGGAGTACACCCCTCACATTTTTGTAAATATTTTATTACATCTTTTCATGTGACAACACTGAAGAAATGACACTTTGCTACAATGTAAAGTAGTGAGTGTACAGCTTGTATAACAGTGTAAATTTGCTGTCGCCTCAAAATAACTCAACACACAGCCATTAATGTCTAAACCACTGGCCACAAACGTGAGTACAGCTCTAAGTGAAAATGTCCAAATTGGGCCCAAAGTGCCAATATTTTGTGTGGCCACCATTATTTTCCAGCACTGCCTTAACCCTCTTGGGCATGGAGTTCACCAGAGCTTCACAAGTTGCCACTGGAGTCCTCTTCCACTCCTCCATGATGACATCACAGAGCTGGTGGATGTTAGAGACCTTGCGCTCCTCCACCTTTCATTTGAGGATGCCCCACAGATGCTCAATAGTGTTTAGGTCTGGAGACATACTTGGCCAGTCCATCATCTTTACCCTCAGCTTCTTTAGCAAGGCAGTGGTCGTCTTGGAGGTGTGTTTGGGGTCGTTATCATGTTGGAATACTGCCCTGCAGCCCGTGCTCTGCTTCAGTCACAGTACATGTTGCAGCTCCAGACCATGACACTCCCACCACCATGCTTGACTGTAGGCAAGACACACTTGTCTTTGTACTCTTCACCTGGTTGCCGCCACACACGCTTGTCACCATCTGAACCAAATAAGTTTATCTTGGTCTCATCAGACCACAGGACATGGTTCTAGTAATCCATGTCCTTAGTCTGCTTTCTTGTGCATCATCTTTAGAAGAGTCTTCCTTCTGGGACGACAGCCATGCAGACCAATTTGATGCAGTGTGCGGCGTATGGTCTGAGCACTGACAGGCTGACCCCCACCCCTTCAATCTCTGCAGCAATGCTGGCAGCACTCATATGTCTATTTCCCGAACACAACATCTGGATATGATGCTGAGCAAGTGCACTCAACTTCTTTGGTCGACCATGGCGAGGTCTGTTCTGAATGTAACCTGTCCTGTTAAACTGGACATTTTCACTTACTCATTTTGAACTCACTTTTGTGGCCAGCGGTTTAGACATTAATGGTTGTGTTGAGTTATTTTGAGGGAACAGCAAATTTACACAGTTATACAAGCTGTACACTCACTACTTTACATTGTAGCAAAGTGTCATTTCTTCAGTGTTGTCACATGAAAAGTTCTAATAAAATATTTACAAAAATGTGAGGGGTGTACTCACCTCTGTGAGATACTGTATATATATGTGCACATGGGAATATGGATCCTACTATTTAGTTTGAAGGGTTTGGCGGCAGTGAATGTGACAGTTAAGTTAATGACTTTTAATTTAAATTCCATGCAGCTTTATCAGACATCTCCTATCAGAACTTGACTACTTCATCAAACATCTATATAATGAAGCCTTAACATTGAGAGCTACTCTAAAAACTGAACAGAGGAATGAATATACATTTGAATTTGTTTTGCGATGCATGGGAATGAATAATCTAATCACGTTTGCTGGCAGTTCCTTCATGCAAGCATTTTTTAGATTAAATGTTTTCCAGCAAACATTTAAACACACATTACATTATAATTTGCACACATCAGTAGTCAGGAAGCGAGAGAGAAACGAAGAGAAAAGAACCAAAAAAATGAACAATATTTTACCCCTCCATTCCTATTCAAATTTATTTCTGCACGCTCTTTTTTATAGATACAGAACCGTGTGATTTGAAAAATTTCCTGCATCTTTGAACATCCTCACCTCTCCGATAATAGAATGCATGAATCTTTCTCCGAGTGGAGTTACTAAACAACAACAACAAAAAAGCAGCTGATGTATTTATCCTAGTCTCTCCATTGCAGTATCACTAAGATTGTGTTTTGTATGCGCACAGACACACACCAAAGAGAAAGAAAATGTGAGTTATGATCCATGACTATATCCTAAGTCTTTAGGCGGATGTCAAGGCCTCCTCGTGTGAGTAAGAAGTTAGCAGAATTATCTAATGAAAACAGATAATACATATGGCTGTGTGAAGATATTAAAGTGCCAGCGTCACAGCGGCTATCTGGTATAAAACAGAACATGTAGAGACACCGCTGACTCTCACCATACGCACAACGACTGATGTTCAAAAGGAGCTGCACATGCTTCCAGATCGAAATCTCATAGAATGTTGGATATGCTTGACATGACAGACGAGTACGGTCACGGATTCATCTTCCACCTGCTCACATTCACCTTCACAAGAAAACCGAAAATAAATATATAAAAAAGACTTGCTGCATTTTGACATGACATGCATGGCAAGTACACCGCGGACAACCAGAAAAAGCCTTCAGTTGCCTCAGTCATTGTAAATTGAAATACTGAGTTAGACCGCAGAGGCTGAATGCAAAATGACATTTCAGCCATCTAGAGACTCCTGCAATGTAAAGATTCTATTGGGAGAATAAGTGATTTGAAGCCTTTTCTCCTTGATGCTTGTCTCGTTGTTTCCTCCTTTGTTTGCTTACTAAGGCATAGACTTGACATTTCAATATAGGCAGACAAAGTTCCTCGGGTGGGGGGGGCAGTAACAGAAAGTGATATGAGATATTTTGACTTATCACAAACTCTAGTGATATTTCCTGCTAGTAGGTTCAATGCAAATTTTATCCATAACATTATTTCCCTTACCATTTTCCTTTATAATTATGGCATTTTGTACAATACTGTTTAAAAGTTTAGGGTTGGTAAGATAAACACAAAATATACTCAAGGCTGCTTTGATCAAATATAGTCAAATCAGTAATATTGTGAATTATTATTACATTTAAATGGAATGATTACATTAAAATAGAAAGGATAGATAGAAAAGACATTTAAAATATTTAACTAATTTATAGCTAATTTATTTAATTTTTAACTAATTTATTTTTATCAAAACAGCATTTATCTGAAATAGAAATATTTCACATGATAAATGTCTTTACTGTTAACTTTGATCAATTTAATGTGTCCTTGCTGAATGAAAGAAGTATTCATTTCTTTCCAAAAATAAATAAATAAAAATGGTAAACGGTAGTATATGCGTCACAAATACATTTTACAAATCTTACTTTTCTCAAAAAAAGGGTCAAATTAATAGCCATTTTATATATGTATATATACATATACATTTACAGTTTTATATATATATTATATTATTTCCAGACAGATAAAATAATCATCAGACAAAAATAATAATAATAATTTAAAGGGATAGTTTACCCAAAAATAAAAATTCTGTCATCATTTTCTCCCCCTCAGGTTGTTCCAAACCTGTTTACATTTATTTGTTTTGCTGTACACAAAGGAAGATATTTGGAAGAATGTTTGTAACCAAGCAGATCTCACCACCCATTGACTACCATAAGCCGCTTTTCCACCAAAATTACGCATTACAATTTGTCCCAGGAACTTTTTTCCCCCAGACCTATTGCTAGCTCTAGCTCTAGTACTACCTCGCATCAGGAACTTTCAGAGGGGGGATTTTTTTACCCGGAACTTCATTTAGACCCTAGTTCTTGCGGTCGAAACACATTGAGTACCACCCCAAATTTCCTAGTTCCTGGAGAAAGTGGAAAGATCTTACAAACATTCTTCCAAATATCTTCCTTTGTGTTCATAGAAACTCATACAGGTTGAGGGGGAGTAAATGATGACAGAAATTAAGCATCAGCGTTAGTTCAGGCAGGCCTCGTAGTCAAGCTCCGCTATCAGCTGATTCTCAAATTCCAACCCCACCCATATCAGCTGATCCAATTTCTATGGACTCCATTGGCAACTCTAAAATAAGGCGCATTACTTAAACGCAGCTTCCGTCTCTCTGCCTGCTTGGCTGCTTCCACTGCACGCTGTTTGCAACCCAGCTCCTCCTTAAACTTGTGTATAACTTAATCAGTGTCATTCTGTTGTCATTGATGCATGCTCTGTTCTCAATAGGGGGCTTTTCTGCTGCTCTCCCAGTTAAAAAATTGGAGGTTGTCCCCAGAAGCTGCTGCTGTTCTTGGCTTTCATGGAGCTCATGAAAGGACGGGGAAGTCATACCGCCAAATTGTAACTTTAGCAAATATGCCAATAAAAAATTGACTAAATTTTGTCTCTTGTAATTTTTGACTTAAGTGGTCCTGACTGAATTTTCATTTTTGGGTGAACTATCCCTTTAAATTCAGAAATCAAAAACATGCTCATCGTGAACAAGATGTATTCAAGTCAATTTAGGTACGAAGTAAATTTTTAATGTCTTCATTTTAAATTAAATGAATACTGCAAATGAATAGATTCAGAAACATATGAACAACGCCACTGACCTATTAATCTTTATATTTGGTAGAGGTAAGAGACCACAAGTTTTCTTCAGAGACAATTTTGAGTAGGGGGTCTAAAAATCTCTTGGTCTAAACCATGTTTCCTGATGCACAGTGTGAGGTGAGACAGAAGCAGCAAGACATCAGTTAAATTCAACTCAGATTTGACAGGATACGTTTAGAATGAATGCGGGGGGCCCAAGCTTGACTTGTTCCGACTGCTGGGTCACTACGTCCGTCATGGTTGCCCTGGGGTGAGTTAATCGGTTTCTCTCTATGCACTGCTGCCTGAGGTGGTGGAGCGAGAAAGTACAGCCGCCATTTTCCCAACAATTTCACACCCGCTCTGCTTTAGAATACTGGACAGCGTGAGACAATCCATATTCTCTCTATGACTAATTTCAATTACAGCGATCCAGGCAGGTTCTATCATCTCCACTGCACGAAGAATAGGTGTTTAATCCTCAATTACAGCATGCAAAATATCACCCAAGTTCCTGTAATCTTGGCCATTTACCAACACTGAGCATAAACAGACACACGCTGCTAAGAGAATAAATACTATGGCTTTGCTAATATAGGCAGCAAAATCAGCATTGGCATATCCCACTCAAATCCGTTTAGTTTTTTTTTTAGTTTTTGTTTTTTTTTTCAGCCTGAACAGCATTAAAAATAATAAAAACTAAAACCATTCTGATGTTTACTGATCCAAACCAGATTTCAAGTGCTTGTTTATTTTAATTAATCATTCATTCCTCATATGCAGAACTGTGACCTTCACCATGTAGTGAATTTAATCATTGGTTTTAGACATATTTTGGGAAATAAAATTTGTGCAGCATTAAAAAGTTTGTGTACTGTGTAGCCCATTTTTGTGTACAAATGAGTTAAAATGGATAATTAAAAAACTGATAACTAACACAATTGTTATTTCGTTAAATGATAGCATGCTTCTCAGTAAAGCACATAATATATGGCTCATCTTGACAGCTGTCTTTCAAAGCACAGTTTAAAAACCATGAAAGATGGATAGGCATAAGATAGCAAATAGACTTTGTATTACGGCCACTATTCAGATTTAGACACATTTATGGCCTCATGTCATTCGGGAAGGCCTGATGGGCTGAACAATAGCAGAAGTTTCCAGACAAGTCTCTCACCGCCTTATCAGTCTTGAGACTGACAAACAGCTCTTGTCAAAATGTTAGTGGTTAATGTGATTCTAGGTGGCAGATATACTAGCGAGGCAGCCTTGTGCATGCAGGTTAAGTTGTGTTGTAGTAAGGCTGGTCATCTTGAATGGGACACTGAGGATCAATCTTCTTTATGTGGATACAGCACACCCGTTTAACAGGCTTCAAACGGACCCCCATGTTCCAATTCACCAGTTGTTTGACAACACGTAAAGATATGACAATCTGTGAAATGGAGTGTAGGCTGTTAAATGTCTCCATATATAGTATAACTGTCAAAACCTCTACTTATGGATTGTGGTACAGTCCGATATTGTTTAACCAACTGTTTAATTTACTTTTTTGGTGGATTTCTTTAGGTAAAAATTTATTTTACAGTGATTTTGTGTTAGGTGGGCACAACTCTCCAACACAATTTTACATTTTGGTGAATTGGTGTCTAATTTAGATGTGCCTGAGACAGAATTCTGAATTCAGAAAGGAAATAATGGATTTTACGGAGCCCCTAAAGGGACATGGTGTTGGAAAAAAAATATTTAGAAATACTTTTGCATTTATATCGTTGGGTAATTATATTGTATATCATTTGTGGGCATCAGGGAGCCGCTATCAATATTGAAATTGCTTTTTTACTTTTGCTTTCGAATTCGAGATCACGCATACTCTCTGTATATAAAGAGGCGGTACTGACCACACAGTTGTCAGACATTTGTTGCGCACCAAATCCGCCGCTATCATCCTATCAGTCATCTCTCATTACTCTCTTTATGTGATAAGGGAAATCTAACGCACTGTAATGTAGCCGACTACCGCAGCAAGCATAGTCCCACATCCCTTTAGGGGCTCCGTAGAATGAGTTATTCATTTTCTGTACCTTTCCAAATTTGATATTCAGCTTTGGGCACATCCCTACTAACTTGTATGAATTCGTACAATCTCATTCATATTTGATCTGCTTATGCGAGGTAATGTTTAGGGGTGGACCTCGGGGCTTACTTTTTTCTAAAAAGCATTTGCCTTTAAGATTCACATCTTACGAATTCATACGAAATTGCCACCTTGTAAATAGTTACGTTTATTTATAATTTAATAAATGTATTAAATAAATAAATCAACAAATGCATTATTTAAACACTATATTTCAAAAGATCTTTCTACAATGTTGTGCAATGCTATGCTAGTTGTTATTAAAATATCTATAGTCACCTAAAATATTCACAAACAGAAAAAAAATGTATAACAAGAGTATTAAAAAAGATAAGAGACTAGGGTATTGTGCAACAAGAAAGCTGAGGAATTTGAGTCGAATTTATTATAGGTTTTCCTTTTCATCGAATAGACAACAGAACAACAGAAAATAGGAATCTGGATTGATTCTGTTAAACAAAACAATAATTAAACCACACTAATGTATGGCTTGTTAAATGATATGAATATAATAGTAAATTGTGATCTGACATTACTATTAATGGGCAAATATGAGTATCATTGGTCAGACAAACAGGTAGACCTGTTTAAAAAGGACAGGTGGTGTGAAGGGGAAACCTAGTGATTCAGGAGTAAAGGCACCCACACACTACGATTTTGGGCCCAGTTCTCTCCCCTTCTGACAATCCTTGGTAAATTCCAGATGGCTCTATAGATTATTTTATTTCCTGTGGTGTGAGGTGAATTTCCTGTGGTGTGAGGTGTGTTAAGAATGATTGAATCTGCTCAATAGAGCATCGGGGTTGCACCAATTCCAAATTGTAAATATCCAACATGTTGAATATTTATGATCAGAAATCCTGTTGTGTGGGGGGAACCCAGAGGACAAATGCGCACACAGTGTAGACTGTCACGCGGAACGAAACAATACCCAACCAGAAAGTGACCTGTTTACTCTAAAGTCACGTTAGACCGCAAGAGATTTTGCACAATTTCTCATGTTCTCAGTAAAGACTCTGGTTGTCTGTGAAAGGAATCTGTTATTGTGTGGCATTGTGTGTCTTAGTTACATTGTGGCACTCCACACACTATAGGAACAAAACTGTTGAAATTATTATTATTTTCTTTTTATTGTCATGTTTGTGGTCTCTCAAATTTTGAAAATCTGATATGATTTTAAGTATCTTTTAGTGTGGGCCAGCCTTAAATTTTGAGTGGTCACAGGAAACCGAAGGAGATCTTTTTCAAGACTGTGCTGTCTGGTGGCCGTCAAACCAAACATGTCCTCTTTAAACCTTGAGCACTGAGGTGAGACATACTATACATTCGTATCTGTAGCTGTAGATGTGCCGACTAAGGGTTTGGGACCGGTAAAGAACTGTGGCGTTTCAGTCTATTAGATGCTTTATGGCCACCATGTGAATTTGCCAAAGGTTGAGCAAGAGAAGAAATATGTTCTGTTTTGGGTTTTTTTTCTGAAAGGAGGAATAGAAAGTGGGTGGAAAAGGACAGTAAGAGATAGAAAGAAATTCCTCAAGGGAGAGATGGGATGCAAACGTCTCTCTAGGTGGGTTTAATGGTTTATGCATCTGCAGCTCTTCACTTTACATCAGTTTGATGGCCGTAGCCTGAGCCACTTGTAAAACATGCCAAAGGCCCCTTTCCACAATGGTGAGAGATTTGTTTACCTCAAAATGTATTCAAGGCCTTAACAAATGTGGGTTAAGAAAATGGAGTAGAGTAATTACAACACTTTTCAAGATCCTGCACCTTGGACACTTCTGGAAAGAGTTAGATTTTTCCTGGAATCCATAAAGTGGTAAATTGTTGATGTGCACAAATTGGTCCACTTCATGCTAAAGTGCTCAGTGTGGCAGTGCCAAACGGGGCTGAAGTCTTCATATGCCATCTTAATGGGGATTAAGAGCAAACAACTGAAGTCAACAGGGGCTTAGTTTTAATGAAATAAATTTAAGTTTTCAATTTTAGGTTTATTCAGGGTTTTTTTTTAGTTTTTAGGCTGTTTACTGAAGGTAAAAAAATCTGGTACACCACGCCGGAGAAGCTGGCAAGCGCAAAGTAAAAGACACAACAAAAAAAGATGGGAGTAAAGCAGGAGAGATGGAAGTATCTATTTAAGGGGACAACCACTGAGATATTGGGCCACTCACCGACTGAAGCCTTTTTGTCCTAATTGGAGTTGACAATACGAAATTTAAATTTACTATACTTGCATTCTGCAGGCTTTACTTGCTCTGGACTCTTATATTTAGGCTGCTCAATAATTAATATTCTGAGAAAACAGAAAGTGTAAATTCAACTCATGAATTTATAAAACACGAAATGCATATTTATATAATCCCATCCAAATGTATTACATGCTGTTTCGGTACAAGTACACAAATAATGTCTTTGCCAGACTGATTTTGAGAATTATTTATTCTAAGACTGCTGTCATTTCCCAGAACACTGCATGGTTCCAGAGCTTGTTCCTCTGAGCCAGTAAAGCCCCCTACTTCTTTCACAACACTTCACATGGTGAAGTTGAGTCATGGAGTGCTTCTGTTTACCGGTTTCTCAGAAAAGCTCTAAATGAGAGGCTGCCCTGTCACTAGTGATGCAAGCAAACACCCCGTTTTTCCAAATATCAAATGGACTCTGGGACAAAGCAGACTCAAAAAACCTATCAAATCTTAGACCAATAAGGACACTTACTCTGAGCTACAACTTGACATTTAAAAGTCTAGAGCAGCAACAATCTGATCTTATAAGCTGTATGGCAGAAACAGCATCTGAGATACGTTATTCATGAATTGTCACAATGGGTAGCCTACACTTGTGGTTCAGTTAATGAAAAAAATCAGACCATCATAGAAAATGTCCATGGTAGCATGCAGAGTTTTTGTAACAAGGCCTTAATATTTATAGACACTGGGGTGAACAAGTCTACTCAAATCCAAATAAGTGGGATCATGCTTCAAAATGGCTACTGTTTTTGCCTCACAGAACAACACCACAATGATTGTCAGAACAAATTTTGGAAGTTCGGAAGGAAGTTCGGAAATTCGGAAGGAAGGAAGGAAGGAAGGAAGGAAGGAAGGAAGGAAGGAAGGAAGGAAGGAAGGAAGGAAGGAAGGAAGGAAGGAAGGAAGGAAGGAAGGAAGGTTGGTCGGTCGGTAATTTTGCGGTCGGTTGGTCGGTAGGTAGTTAAGTAGGTCTTGCAATAATAAAAATCAAAATGACCACAACTTTTTTGAAAGGTATAAATATTATATGGCTTGAGATGGCACAATGCGATTAATATTTTGTTTAAATTACTTTCATTTGGTCAGCCAATACGGCTTTTTCAACTGCTGATTAACCTTTGGTTCCACTTCATTTTAAATATGCATATCATGCAGTAAAGCCTTGCTTTCTAAGATAACTGAAAGACTGTTTTTTGCTGTTTTATGTATCAAAATAATAATAATAAAAACGTTTTTAGTTTTTTTATGTTGCATTATTGTCAGTTGAAGGTACAATTTGTAAGATATTCACAGTAAAATATCCAAAAACCACTAGGATAGTGCTATATATTTTGTCCAGCTGATTACTAACAATATCTCTAATGTTTTCAACTACTTGTAAATCATGAGAAAATTCCCATTCTAAACAGTGACACGGGGCAGTGCAGTCGCCTGTCAATGATGTCAGTTACCCTTGTTACTGCCTTTACTGACGTAGAAACCACATGACAGCAGTGCCGTGGACAAATGAGGAAGTAGTGTCTAGCGTCAAGCAAACCACTAGCTTGCTTTAAGCAGTTCCTTATTTATTTCTTGCATGTTTTATGGTGGATTGTGTTACTTATTTATGGAACATAATTACTGTTTACCAACTGCCACTGGTTCTGTCCACAAGGACAGCTCCCGTAAATGTAAGCGTACGGGCCAACCAAACGACCCAAGAAGAGTTTGGGACAAGAGGAGAGAAAGAACGAGGATCAATATCGGTCGCAACAAACTTCAACTAGAAAGAGATGCCGATCTCGCTTGTGTTTTACTCGACAGGTGAGTTGTTTTGATTCGTATCTTTACAGAAAACGAATGCCATTATAATGATCAACACGATTAGTATTATGGGGCATACACGGCAAACGCGGGGCATCGCATCTCTAGACCCGCGCAAGGACGCGTCTGATCCATAGTATCCATCCCTGTATTGTATGATGCAATATGTAATGGTGGCATGTGAAAATTGTCTTTTTCAGACACTTACGAAATCCAGTATTGGATAGATTTTGTTAGTTACTGTAGCAGCTACAGTGTAGCTATCATACTTTTACATCATAACCTCACAATAAAAATTGTGCTGTCAATACATATGATACATATGGTGAAGCGGAAGCAGCGCCGGCGACTGTGTCATAATAAAAGTCCCGCTGCTCGTGAGGCGTGTGTTGATCAATCGCTCCAGCTCCTCGTTCAGCTCCACAACACTCGCTCCTGCTCTGCTTCATACTACAGTAACGTTAAAAATCGCATCAATTAACATGTTTTCTTCCCAAGTCCTATTGCGCTGTCTGTTGAGGTGGAGACCACATGTCCCAAGATTCCACACTCAAACTTGCCGTCATCAAGTTACGCCTTTGTTTTGAATAGGCCTCTAGCGACCTCTAGCGGACAAAATTATTACATACTGCACCTTTAAGCAACTGACAATTCATTCTCTGCACTCTGTATACTCCCTGTAAACACTCTATTTACTTTTTTACGTTTTTCTCCAAACCCACATGCAAACAAAGAGACAACAGTATCAATATGTCTGAATCTGCTAATCAAAAATACTGGATCGAGTTTGAAAAGGATATTCATTTCTTTGGAATCCTTAAATTTAATACGATGTCTGTTTTTTGAGTCAGTTTAGAAATTCATTTATATTTATGTGTTTGTGTGTAATAGTGAGTTTGTATGCTGGGCAGGATGTCAGTCTGTCATATTAAGAGGAAGGGAAGCCCTTGTGGGGAATGAGTGGCTAAAAGAGAGACAGAGACTGTGTGTATGTGTGTACTGGTAAAGTGGCAGTGGTGGCAGAAGGATGAAAATTGATTTATTGCAGCGGTGATGAGGAGCGGCGTGCGGGCGGCTCTGGGGAAGCGGACTGCGGCAACATAAAACAGCGCTTTTGATAGTAATTGCTGTGGGGGTCCCAAAGGACCTGCTAACATCGACCAAATTTATGCATCCCTGACATAGAACCCCTCTCTAATTTTGCTTCTCGTAAGTTAGTGCCTCAGTATTAGTCTCCAGAATCTTTGCCCACACTTCTCTCTCCTCAACGTCTCCCTGCCATTCCCAGTGTGAGTGAGGAAAAGAGCTTTACTCCAATATAATACAGGTTGCAGTCTGTTTAACGATTCTGAGGTCTGCCATGCTTGAGCTCCTCAATGCCCAAGGCAGTAATACAATGTCCACTGTATTTTACAACCCCAAGATTTCAGTTACACTGGAAAATAACTTATATTCTTAAGGAGCATTAAATATTTACAGTAGTTATGTCTCTGGTGATGTGTGGGGGTGGAGAGGCTTTGTGAAAACTAGTAATAACCAGACAAGAATTTATAGCATTAAGTATCTGTTGGGCAAATTACCTGAAGAGCTGTGGCACTTTTGCAAACCTGTAACCACTATCCGCCTGCAATCTGGTTTAACTAGACACAAAATGTGCTAAAATATTACAGCATTGTAAGTATTAACATTAAACTGATGATTCACAGTATGGTTAACATTAGTAAATGCATAAGGTTTCATGAACTAACAATTGAACAGTCTTTACAGCATTTCTTAAAAGAGGTTACTGTTCATTTTAAAATATACTATTGCATTCTGTAATCATTTACTCACCCTCACGTCATTCCAAACCTGTACGACTTGTGCAAAACGCAAAAGAAGATATTTTGAAGAACGTTGAAAACAGCGACAGTTGACTTCCATATAGTATGGACAAAAATACTGAGAAATTTATTATCTTCAATTATTAAGCTACAATTATCTTCTATTTTCCACAGAAGAAAAGTCATATACAGGTTTGGAGCTAATTACAGTATATGAGTAAATGATGATCATTTTCATTTTTAGGTGAACTATCGCATTTATTCATGTTTGTTCATAATACATTCATGTCAATTTATACAACTTGAAATGTTATAAATGCCTTATATACAGCAATGAACATTAACCTAGATTAATACATTCTGTATTATGCCTTTTATATACAAAATAAAAATATACAAATGAATTAAATATATCATGAATTAATGAAATAAACACTTTGCAATATGATTCCATTTGTGAACATTAGTTCACATCTAACACATAAAAAATACTTATAAAGCATTTATTAATTTTAATACAACATTTTATCAACATTTCTTAATACATTATTAAAATCAAAAGTTGTGTCTGATAATATTAATTTAATGGACCTGAGGTAACATGAATTAAAGGGTTAGTTCACCCAAAAATAAAAAATTCTGTCATTTATTACTCAGCCTCATGGCGTTTCACACCCGTAAGACCTTTGTTAACCTTCGGAACACAAATTAAGATATTTTAGTTGAAATCCGATGGCTCCATGAGGCCTGCATAGCTAGCAATGACACTTACTCTCTCAAGATCCATAAAGGTACTAAAAACATATTTAAATCAGTTCATGTGAGTACAGTGGTTCAATATTAATATTATAAAGCGTCGAGAATATTTTTGGTGTGCCAAAAAAACAAAATAATGACTTATAAAGTGATGGCCGATTTCAAAACACTGCTTCAGGAAGATTCTGAGCATTATGAATCAGCGTGTCGATTCAGCGGTTCGGAGCGCCAATGTCTGGTTTGACACTTGATCTGAATCATGATTCGACACAGAAGAATCATAACGCGCTGAAGCTTCCTGAAGCAGTGTTTTGAAATTGGCCATCATTAACTAAGTCGTTATTTTGTTTTTTTGGCACACCTAAAAAATTTCTGTTGCTTTATAATATTGATATTGAACCACTGTACTCACATGAACCGATTTAAATATGTTTTTAGTACATTAATGGATCTTGAGAGAGGAAATGTCATTGCTCCCTAAGCAGGCCTCACTGAGCCATCACATTTCAACAAAAATATCTTCATTTGTGTGATTAATAAATGACATTATTTTCATTTTTGGGTGAACTAACCCTTTAACAATGAACAGATGTATGTTCTACCTAATGTTAACAAAGATTGGTACACTGTCATTGTTACATACTATATGTTACATGTAGTTACGATAGTAATAACTATAAATTATGCATAATTACATGACACTAAACATAAACCAAACCCTAAACCTAATCCTTTAGTAAGTACATGTAGTTACTTAGCATTACTCAGTACTTAAATGTATAATTACAGCGTAACAAAGACACCTTAAAATAAAGTGTAACCAAATATTAATTAAAAAAAATTAGTTCATGATATCTTAAGTTAACAAACTGAACCTTATAGTAAAGAGTCAATGTTAACGTTTTGTCATTCTATTCAGCATAAGTATGGCTCTTTTACAAAATATAATTTGCCTGGCACAATTGATGGTATCCTATTAGCGCCTGCTTTTTGCTATTTTATTGAAAATGGAGATGTATTTTTATTGATCAAGGTAGTGGTAAATCAAATGATGGAGGAGAGCGCTATAAAAGTGTTAGATATATTCAAACTCTATGGGTAGTCTTTCATCATTTTAAAGAGCTAATTCAGATGTCAGGGTCGCAGTGTTGGAGCTGTATAGCGATGATAAAATATGCCAGATTGGGGAAGTCAAATTATGTGCGGCACTAACTTGTTGATTAACTTGTTCCCTTGATCACATAACCTACCAAACAGCTGCAGCTCTTCTGTTTGATGGGAGTTAAGAGTGGCCTTTTTACATTCCCTGTCTCTCACTATAACACACTACCCTTGGGGAAAACAAACTTACGGTGAAACTTTGCACTTTTTGTGATGGCTTGAGAACAAGATACAGTACATTCATTTTTGTTCAAATTCTATGCCTTGTTCAAATGCGATTCCTTGTCACCATTATATTGAAATACGCCCTAATGTACAATCAATCCATTTTCACACTTCAACAGTTTTGTTGCAATTACAAACACTCTTTTTAACAGTAAACAGTGGAATGAGCTACTAACAAACCTGCTGAGTTGTTATAAAAGATTCTGCCAGCTGCCAGCAACACACACAACCGTAAAGAACTGCAAAGACAGAAGAAGAAAACATGCCCGAAGGCTGCAGTTTGGAAAAACAAAAATGAATCTAATCAAAATGAGAATATGACTCGTTAGCAAAATTACCAAGCTGGCGGCTATGGATGTTTTCCTCATATCATGGCAGCGTAATCCGTGTCGCTATTCAAATAACTAGAGATGGGGGTGAGAATCTTTTTACAACACAGCAATTAAAAGATAACGACTAATTAAACATCATTCTTAAATAATTGGCAAGAGATTAATAAGCATAACAAGTGACCATGATGGCCCATGTATGAAATGTTACATTGTGTAATGCCAAAGAATTTAAATGACACATCCAAAATATTTTTATATTAATACCGGACTGTGCGGCTGGGTCAGGGACACTTTTGGCCCTGTAGATATACTGAAATTAAACTCTCTTAAAACACATTTCTCACACTCTAGTTTAATTTGTCCATCAGTGGATTCAGGCTACATGCATCACAGGAGAATTCTGTCCTTTTTAATCAGAGCAAATTACTTTATATAATATTTCAAATTACGCCTTGTATTTAACAACATTACTGAATGTTATGGTGGAAATCATTTTTTAAATCATTTAAAAAAGTCTTGTTAAGGATAATTTCGTACCATTTACACTACAGTTCAAAAGTTTTTGGTCAGTAATACACATTAGATTGATCAAAGGTAACATTAAAGGGGTCATATGATGCTTTTTAATGTCTTCCTTTCCTTCAGTGTGTAATTAATCTGTTTACATGTGTACATGATCTGCAAAGTTACAAAACTCAGTCTCCCACAAAGCAATTTCTTCTATCTAACAGAGAACACTGATCCAGACTTACTTAAAACACCTTAAAGTCCAGATATTCCACAAACATCTACATCAAAATGCAAAATATTAACATAATGGACAAAGTTTCAGTGTATTGTAGTGTTGTTGCACGTCGCGGAGATGCTGTGTGTTTGGATGCGAATGCAAACCTGCTTTGTTTGGCCTTACGGAAATGGATGAAATTAGAAAACAGATGTTAAAATGTATTTGTAACGCTGTTCCTGAGCAGTACAACCCAAAAGTTTCCTTAGGCACAGGACATTTTACAGAGGACAGCTTCCTGAACCTGGGAGTGTACAACTTTGTATGGCTACATACAAAGACTACTTACCACTGTGAAATGTTCTGCTCAAGTTGTGCTTGCAAAGTTGGCTCCGATCGATCGGCTTGATCATCCGCATTTTCAGAATCCGACCCAGGCTCGAAACTGATATGGTAAAACATTATTAACTTTGTGTTTTCAAATGTTTAAAGCCATGGAAGCTACGACGCTTGAGGGTCAATCACAATGCACTGGGTCTGCTGGCCAATCAGAGCATTTTTTTCTTTTCAGAAGGAGGGGCTTTTCATAAATCAGTGTGTTTAAGACAAGCTGGTTTTTAACATTAACCCTTTCATATGACTTCGGAGGGGGTGTGATATTGCTTACATTTTGTATGGACTGCTATAATGGTGCTTTTGCTCTTTTTTTTATTATATGGGGGAAAAAAATGACAAGCACAGTGTTCAAAATCTGTCCCTTCATGTTAAATGGAAGAAATAAAATCATGCAGGTCTGGATCGATGAGTAAATGATGTTAGTTTTTTTTTCAATTTTGTGTGACCTATACCTTTAAGGAACACTGTCTGCAGCAGAGTCACGATGAAATGCAGACAGTCTGTGGGAAAATAGTCAAGATGGCTAATTCAGCAACACCATGATGACTCATAGAAAACCAGGCTTCAATAATTGATGTTCCTCTCCTCTATAATCAGCGAACTCTAGGGAATCAGATGCCTGAGAGTGGGAAACTAAATAAAAATCTATGTGTGTGTGTGTGTGCTTTTGTTTATATTACATTGTGAGGACGATGTAATATAAACCTGAGTTCACCTACATCGTAGGGACCAGCCACCGGTCCCCACAATGATAGAAAGTACGGTTTGTACAGTATAAAATGCATTGCGGCCTATGGAAAGTCCCCGCAATTCACAAAAACAAACATGTGTGTGTGTGTGTGTTGCATTAATGTTGTGAAGAAGAGATGAGAGAGAGTCAGAGAGAGAGAGAGAGAGACAGTGAGACGGTGATGGTGTTAGTGAACCAGCACTATAGCCAAGATTTGACAAATGTCTACAACAAAGTGCTTAGAGGAAGATTTATCCCTTCAACATCTCCACATCTAATAAAAGTTCAGCAAACTCCTACGACTCATACATCATGGGTCAAAATCGAAAGCGCACAGGGATTTGTCATCTGTGAAGAATGATACATCATGACACCTTTGTAAAAACATCAACCAAATATAGAGAAACAAGTTCTGAGCTTTGATTTCTGAGATGTAAAATTTGGATTACGAAGGTTTCACTTCTGTTCAGGGCCAAAAGGGTACTGAGGCATTAGATCCTTTAGTTAGAGGTTTAAAATTCAGGTGTGAGGGTAATGCCAACATAAGCCACTACTGCTCAGTGCCTGTCCATCAGCTTGCCAGGCGGCTAGCATCAGTATTCCGGGCAGAGGCCTGCCTGTCATGCTTTATTAGGGAGCTTAACTGGGGCACTGCCACTCCAGCAAGCTTAGGGTACTGTCACCTAGCAAACACGCGTGAACCACAAGCCACATTATCTCTGTAACGGAAAGTCTCAGGTCTCTGTGAGCAAAGCTACTGAAAAACAAAGCCAAAACTGAAGTGCATCGGCATAAAAGTTAGCATTGCGATGCATCGATTTAAAAAAAGTGTGCATTGGATACAAGTTGTAATTTGTATCGCGATGCATCATTTTTAACATATTTTCATCAGTAAACAATGATTTATTTATATATAATTATTAGTAGATGTGCTATACTTTTACTATTTAGAAAGTGACCAATAATTTCTGACCAGTATTTTATATGTAGATTGATTTCCCCTCTGGAAACTGTTTCTCAAGCACGTTCTCTCATCACCACTGCTGCTATATGAATATGACATATCACAACACTACGGAGACTGAGGCATGTCTTGAGAGTCACATATAGATTAACATGGACCTACAAGGCCTGTTTGTGAAAGGGCCATGTGCTAGAAGTCTTTTAGAAAAGTCTGGTAGAAAAAAGTCTGTTAGAAAAGCACTTTATGAGCCAGATCCTATTCCAGAAATTGGCAGATTTGGGATTTTTGCGTTTGTTTTTAAAAGATCCGGCATTAACAAGTGCATTACAAGGTGACAGTGCATGTAAGAGAAACCGGGATTATGCAGATGTATTTAGAGGTTATGTTTTGATATATTTTTGACAGCTTTCTTAAATTCTCATTGGTTAGTGCTTACACTGTGCACGTCCTGATATTGCTGAGTTAGATGCGTTCCTGGGTCAACATATTTTGTTGATCCTGGAACAACATTCTAGTCTGAAAATTTAGTCTTAACCCTATTCCTACCCCTAAACCTAACCATAACCATAAGTTATCCCAAAAATCTGAGGGAAATGATAGATGATTAACACTGATGTAGAAGCACCAATTCATGATTTTAAGCCTAAACTTGACATAATCTGTAAACTTGTCCCTCAAATTTGATCGGATGATTTGAATGTTGTTCCAGGATCAACAAAAATGTTGACCCAGGAACATGTGTAACTCAGCAATAGAAAGTTTTGCCTGTCAATGTATATTCCGGGAAAACTGAATTGGTATGGTCAGTGTTGGTCAGAGCACCTTTTAATTTGTGATCGCATGCTGTCAGAGATGTGGCTTTCTGTGTGCGTACTACGGGTATATGTCAGCGCAAGCACAAATCGCATTGAGTTCTTTTTCATAGCTTTTTGTATTTAATAACATTATTAAACATACACATTCTGAATTCATGATTGCATGCTGTGTAAGAGAGATGGCTTTCTGTGCGTGTGCTTCAGCTGCGTGTCAGTCAGTGCACATTGAGCTTATTGCGCTCAACATCAAGCATGTCGCCCTCTTTATTTTCTCATTCATGCATGTTTCTTTATCACTCTTACATGTACATAACTTTACGTCAGGGGTGTCAAATCCTGCTCCTGGAGGTCTACCATCCTGCAGATTTCAGTTCCAAGTGTTTCCGGTGTCTGTAATTATCAAGCAGCCCTGAACACCATGATTAGCTGGTTCAGGTGTGTTTGATTGGGGTTGGAGCTAAATTCTGCAGGAAGGTAGCCCTCTAGGACCAGGGTTGGACACCCTTGCTTTACGTAGTACTGTGCAATGCGGCTATATTTACATACCATGAAATAAACGATATAGAAAAATCTCAAACAATAGACACTTTATACCATGGTAATGATATATACCGTTATACCGCCCATCCCCACATAGTAGGGCTTTTCACACTTGAAATAGTTGGGTCATTCTAAACCCTGGGTTAGCAGAATTACAACATTTCACATTTACTCAGGATTAACAATTAATGCGATGTCAGTGTCATTGACTGGGCGAAAGCAGAATGCGGCCTGTTTATATAAAAACTCTACCATTGCGCATGCTCATATTATATACTGCCGACTGTGCTATCAGTTTTTCCTGATTAGACTCTCAGACTACACAGATAAGATTGTCTCTTCTTCACTCCAATTGATGCGTTTTCTGTCACATTTGCCATTTTTCCCTTCAAACGCTGAAATTACTGGTTATACAACACCCAGTGTTTGTGTGACTGCCCAAAACATGTAAATATGAGGCACGCAGTTGCTAAGCATCTAGCTGTACCATTCTAAAACCAGATTGTTATACATTGCACACCGTTTGGCACCAAAATGCAGGGGTTAACAGTGCAAAAGTGGAGCTAACTCTGATCAAAGAGCAGGGTTTCATAAAAAAGGTAAAAGGCAGTGCTCACCCAGGGTTAAATGTGGAGTTAAGAATGACAATAACCCGAGGTTAAGCACAGCATAAAAACTTTTATTTCTTTAATAAGAATACATTTAAATTGAATTCATACAATGAACAGTGAATTATTTTATCTTTACATTTGATTATTTAATTTCTGTAGTAGTAGTAACCTACTGTAGCTGAAAGACTTCTTTTAATTTGCTTCTTTGTTCTATTATAATTTGCCTATTGTCTGTAATTTGCTTTTTTGTTCTTTGTTATTTTAACTAAAGTAACTAGTTAAAATATAACTATAGTATAACTAAAGTAAAACTATCATGATATATTTGTAGAATTATTAGCATTTTCCCATTAATCATGCTACGATGTATATCACCTACGATATATATAGGTAGTTAGTGAAATATTGTGAAATAACATTTTGATCATATTGCCCACAAGACAAAGATGCTCTTTACGTTCTCCTAAAGTCACCACAGACATGACTGCACATATAAAAACATTTGATGGGGAAGAAACAATGCCAGCAAATTGCACATTAACTTTGTCATAACCTTGACTGCATTCGTTTCCTCCATAAGCAATTTTGGGAAGAGTGGGGTGGGGGGTCACCATTTCCCACTAATCATGCAACAAATGTTTAGCCTTGCACATAACACATTGATTATCCACAAAAAGTTGCCACGTTGAGAGGAGGAATAGGGGATAGATATTTCACTGTTGCCAAGCAACAGCAATTCAGACTAACTGGGTGGTGGCAGAGCAGCAGTTCTATTAATGAGAACTCATAGTGTAAACTTCATACAACACAAGGGTTCAACAAAAAGGACGCGGTCTTGTAATAATGGGGTTGCGTTTTCCATCCACCACCTATATTCCCAAAGGAAAATACAGTAGGAAAGCAAATAACTATAGGGTATATTGTTTGTATAGCTTTGGTGCATATGAGGTAGAAAGATGATGTTAGTCGGGGTTTGCATCCCCTCCTCCCGTTAGGGTTGTCAAATACAAGGACTCTGCTTTGTGACCATGTTTATGTATCGCTTACCCCATTTCTCTCTTCCTTCTGCATCTCTAGATTAAGGTCTCCACCTAGTGACAGTTTCTCAATGCAGCCAGGAGAGGCTTTTCTTCTCCTCTGAAAGTGCAACGTGTTAATTATGCGGAGGAAAAAGGAAGCACAGAGAGAGCGTATCGTGGTGCTGTATATTTCGGGGAATGCTAAAAGGTGCTTGTGTTATTCTTAAAGGGATAGTTCACCCAAAAATGAAAATTTGATGTCTATCTGCTTTCCCCCAGGTCATCCAAGATGTAGGTGACTTTGTTTTGTCAGTAGAACACAAATAATGATTTTTAACTCCAACCGTTGCCGTCTGTCAGTCGTATAATGCATGTCAATGGGAATTCCATCTATAAGAGTAAAAAAAAACATGCACAGACAAATCCAAATTAAACCCTACGGCTCGTGACGACACATTGATGTCCTAAGACACGAAGCGACCGGTTTGTGCGAAAAATCGTACAGTATTTATATAATTTTTTTAACTCAAACTCCAACTGCCCTGCACATCCGGTTAGTGAGGTCTGAACGCGCTCTGACAATGGAGGTGATGTTTCCCACTCATTAAAGCAAAGTGCGAGAGATCGCTTCCGTCATCAGAACGCATTTTCTGACCTCACTAACTGGATGCGCAGGGCAGTTGGACATAGTGGTGTTTTAGAGGTAAAAAATTATATAAATACTGTTCGCTTTCTCGCACAAACCGGTCGTTTCATGTCTTAGGACATCAATGTGTCGTCACAAGCTGCAGGGTTTAATTTGGATTTGTCTGTGCATGTTTTTTTTTTTTTTTTACTCTTATGGAAGACGTTCCCATTGACATGCATTATACAACTAACAGACCAAGTTAAAAATCATAATTTGTGTTCTACTGAAGAAACAAAGTCACCTACATCTTGGATGCCCTGGGGGTAAGCAGATAAATATCAAATTTTCATTTTTGGGTGAACTATCCCTTTAAAGGTGAAGTGCATAATTTCTGTGCCACTTGCATCACCAAAAACCCTGCAAACATACTGACTGTTTTAAATGTTAATGGCATGCATTATAAGAGTGTGCACAGTTATTAAAAAAAAAAAAAAAAAAAATACATACTGTAATTAAACAAAAGAGATAGTAAAAGAAAAAAAAAAGAAAAAATGTAGTTTAAAACGCAGGTGGATGTTGTTGATTTCATAAGGTTAAAAAAGTGTATCCCATTTTTTAAAAAAAATCTAAAATAATGTATTTTACAGTTTTTACTGTATTTTTGATCGTAAAAACAGTCTTGGTGAGTATAAGAGACTACTTTCAACATTTAAAAATATAATCTACCAGCTATAATCTACAGAAGTTTATCTACAAGATTTTTTAAATATAAAAGTATTTTTTTAAAACAAATTAGGCGGAGCCATACCATATGATATTATTTTCTTCAATTTCACATGATTTTATGACCCCACAAAAAATAATAATAATTTAAACTCAAGACAATGCATGTCTGAATTGCATTTTTACTATATTTATGAATAAACTCATACATAACACTCCACTTCCACTGGCTTAATAAACAGTCTCGCCCCAAACTCGAGCCATTGGTTGAGTCAGTGTTGCTATGATTGGCAGGTTTGGAAGCCTTGGAATAATCAAACAAAGTGTTTTGAAATGATCCACAATATATAACACTTTTCAGGGAAAAGGTTGACTTACTTATAATTGTCTTAGTATATAAAGCTGGTAAACGTATTTTAACATGAAATAATTATGCTGTAATTGTACACATTTAATATACATATATATCTTTCAGCTTGGACACAGAGATGAGCTGAGCTAACAACTGGACAAAGGCCAGCCATATTGATTTATTTGTTTTCAAGCATAGATGTTTGTTCCCTACGTGTGCAATGTTTCTCTGTGCCTTGTCAAAACATCAATACGAAGGTACTTCATTATATTTCCTACTTGGGCAAGCTGTCTGTAAGACACCAACGCAGAGCCTTGCTGAATGCAAATTTGTTTCATCCTCAGAAGCTGTTAGGAGCCCTCTGTAGTCCTCTTGATCTCTAATGAAATTTAGAATTTGCTATCTCTCCACCGCTCCTCCAAATCTGTTCCTTCATTGCAGGTGTTCCTGTTAACCAGCAGGTTTAATTACAAATTCACCCTGGCAGTCATGGCTGAGAGTGAATCTGAAGGTTGTTAAAGTTGACTAGCATGTGGGAATTGCCCCTCCACTGACAGACAGTGTGAATGCTGCTCAGGGTAAATGCGATGAGGTGCTGAGAGTTTGTTTCAACATGGTATGTAAAAATACCTGGGAATATTGTTGTTAAGATGCTAAGTTTTCTAGCAAATTTATTTTCTCTCAGAAAGCAGCAGATTCCAATTATTGTATTCACTGTATGAGCCTCCTTCATGAAACATGAGCATGAGGCCCTGTGATTTCAAATGGCTTTTCATGAGGAAATGTAAAATACTGTGCATTTAACCCAGGTTGGCCCTCCAGATTAAACAAAAACACTCAAAATATTTAGCAGCATAACTGTTTTCAGCATTAATGTTACTTTAGCACCAAATCAGCACATTAGAATGACTTAGGGTCATGTGACACTGAAGACTGGAGTAATGGCTGCTGAAAATTCCTCACAGGAATAAATTATTACATTTTAAAATATTAAAATAGAATACAAATAAAATGAAATATGTTTTTTAAAGTCTTGTTCGCTCAGTATATCCAACAGACGCTCTATTGAATTGAGATCTACAGCAATCCACGTAATGTAAAAATCAGACCAGACCACCTTCTTCCATTGCTCCATGGTCCAGTTCTGATGCTCATGTGCCCACTGTTGGCACTTTCGGTGGTGGACTGGGATCAGTGTGGGGACCCTGACTGGTCTGCAGATACACAGCCCCATACGTAACACACTGCGATGCACTGTGTATTCTCACACCTTTCTATCAGAACACAGAACATTAACTTCTTGAGCAATTTGAAGTACAGTAGCTCGTCTGTTGGATCGGACCACACGGGCCAGCCTTTGCTACACATGCATAAATGAGCCTTGGCTGCCCATGACCCTGTCGCCGGTTCACCACTGTTCCTTCCTTGGACCATTTTGATAGATACTGACCACTGCAGACCAGGAACACCCCACAAGAGCTGAAGTTTTAGATGCTCTAAATCTTCGTCTCTTCTTCTTCTGCGCTTTTCTACTGTTAGCATTGCATTACCGTGCACATTCCCTTCTGGATTGGAGTGTGGATCGCCTGTGACCGACTGTATTCGGCATGTGACTGCATGAACCGAACCGTAACATCCATACCGTACGGATTGGGATGAACACAAGAACCATTACACCACTAATATATACAAATATACATATACACATCACAAAAACATCATGTGTTGTAGAGGACAAACAAAACGAATGAACTAGGAATGATCCGAACAGATTTTAATGAAGAACGCAGACATATACAACACATTACACAAGACAATAACCGACAAAGGAATGAACAGAACAGGGAGTGTATATACAAAAGGTAAATGAAGGAACTAAACAGGAACAGCTGAACATAATAATTAACTAATGAGTAACAAAGGAAACAATTAACTCAGGCACAAAAGGAGCTAAACACAGAAACTCAACCAACAGAGCACATAATGACGACATTGTTAAACATACAAGGAATATTCTGTCACAAGAATATGTGGCACCATTCTAAAGAAAAATTAGGCTTTAATGAGGGCCTAACTATTTTAACATTTTGATTTAGCTCATGTAGAATTCTAATTTCCCTTAAAGGTGCCCTAGAATTAAAAGTTGAATTTATCTTGGCATAGTTAAATAACAAGAGTTCAGTACATACCATGATAACATGGTATTTTTAGTGATATTTGTAAACTGTCTTTCTAAATGTTTTGTTAGCATGTTGCTAATGTACTGTTAAATGTGGTTAAAGTTACCATTGTTTCTTACTGTATTCACGGAGTTAAGAGCCGTCGTTATTTTCATTTTTAAACACTTGCAGTCTGTATAATTCATAAACACAACTTCATTCTTTATAAATCTCTCCAACAGTGTGTAATGTTAGCTTTAGCCACGGATCACAGCCTCAAATTAATTCAGAATCAAATATAAACATCCAAATAAATACAATACTCACATAATCCAACACATGCATGCAGTATCCATGACGAAAACTTTGTAAAGATCCATGTTGAGGGTTATATTAACTGTGTGAACTTTGTTTATGCAATGATAGAGTCGAGAGCTCAGGAGGGGGTGGGGAGCGCGCAAATTAAAGGGGCCGCAACCTGAATCTGCACATTTCTAATTATGCCTCAAAATAGGCAGTTAAAAAAAAATAATTAAAAAAAATCTATGGGGTATTTTGAGCTGAAACTTCACAGACACATTCAGGGGACACCTTAGACTTATATTACATCTTGTAAAAAAAACGTTCGATGGCACCTTTAAATTACAATCCAATGGTCTTTACATTTACTAAAAATAGAACTTTTTGTTGTTAAAAAACAAACAAGTAAGCCCAGCCCTGGTGAGAAAAAGTAACACAAAATGCAACATAACAAATTACTTTCTATAAAAAAGTAACTAAGTAATGCAATCAGTTACTTTTTTAGGGAGTAACGTAATATTTTAATGCATTACATTTAAAAGTAAGCTTCCCCAACACTGGGCACTATTCTAAAGAAAAACAAAATAGGCATTACTGATGGTCCTGTTATTTTAATCTAAATTTATAAACAAAATGGCAATAAACTCTATAACTTTTTACTTACATTTAGCACTTGCTGTAAAATTTGGACCCTACACAGGGCTAATGACTTTAGACCTTGTCACTAACTACTGAACTTATCAAAATGACCTCTACAAAGGGGGCTTTGATAATCAAACTTACAACTCACATCTGACATCCGGCACAATGATAGACGCCTCTTGTGTCTTTAAGTCCTCTCCTATTAGTATGAGCAGTACATTGTGAAGTGATGTGTGAATATGAGACGCCACTTCTACTCGAGAGGCATGGGGTGATCATTTTAACAGAGGCGAGGCATGGAAGGGGTAATTTATTCTGCCGTGAACTGCGCGGCGAGGCATTTTGGTGAGCTCTCTCCTTTAATGTCCCTCTATTAGTATATATCAGGGTCATCTGTCTTTATCTGTAGGCTTCATTGAGAGAGAATCAAGGCTGGTGACCTTGAGAACACAGGAAATGTCATGTGCTTGATCTCCCCACAGGATTTACCTCTGCATGACTGCTCACATGAGCGTGTGCGAATATCGATTTAACACAGCGGGCCAGGTGTATGATGTAGAATTACAATGGCAGCAAATGCAATTTTCATCCGTCTCAGCGTATCATCCTTTTTATTTTACTGTTAAGGGATTAGAAGCAAACAACAAACACACTGACGATAATGATCACATGCCCCAAACAATGTGGCTCAATAGCAGTATGGGTACTGTGCTATATGCAAATATAACAGAATGAAATTTTGCTGAACATGGCTCATAGAAGTTGATTTGACTATTGCGGTATAAAAGGCAACAGCTGTCATGTGTCTCATCTTCTTTGTCATCAGCGTTAAATGTTCAGAAGCAAAGAGTTAAAAGAGAATGAGAGCAGATGGGAGAATATCAAACCATGCTCAGGAAAAAAAGAAAAGTGTGATAGTACATAGTACAAAGGGATAGTTCAAATTAAACTCAAGTTGATTTAAACCTGTATGAATTTCTTTCTTCTGCTGAACACAAAAGATATTTTGAAGAATATGGGTAACCAAACAGTTGAGGGACCCCTTGACTTCCATGGTATTTTTTTTTTCATACTACGGAATAGGCATGTGATGGTATCAAATTTTGAGAGTTGCAAAAAAGTGTTGTCATAGTGTAACAGGTTTAATGACAAAAAAAATAATAATAAAGTAAAATGTTTCAAACTGATTAAAGTGCAAAAGAATTATAAAGAACAACGGGTTTATAATAAGGTCTCATTATTTAACATTATTTAGCAATGCATTAATGAAGATTAAGAATGAGCAATAAGTGTCACTAATAATCATGTCACTAAGTGTTACTGAACAATAACAAATAATCAGAACATTTTCAATCATATAAGGGCGTGCTGTAGTCCAGATTAAAATATAAAAATGTTTAAGTTTAAGCCTATTAAGACTTTAAGTATTAAGTATTAGGTGCTGTGATGAACAACATTGCGAATCCGAAAAACTGAATGACTATTTGAAGCATTTTAAATACTGTTCAGTAGTGCAGCTGCTCTGTTTACGGGGTTTCCCGGGGTAACCACTGCATTTCTGCTGTTCCATCAGCGCCCTCTGCTGTACGGTGAACGTGCACTTTCATTAAGAGCATCTCCTTCAGTCGTTCCGCCTTGTGCTTCTTGTGCACTTTGGGCTTGTTTACATATGAGTGCATGTGTCCATTTGACGCAGCATACAGCGGTGCTGTGCATTTTATATGGTTGATGGGGAAAATATTCTTAAAATATATAATAAAATTTGAATTATTTGTAATAAATAATTATTCATGGTATTTTGAAGTGCCCACGATAACAATATTGTGCATATTTATTACCTTGACATATCGTATTACCGAATATCGGCCCATGTCTACTATGGAAGTCAATGGTTTCCATCAACATTTGGTTATTGACATTCTTCGAAATATCTTCTTTTGTGTTCAGCAGAAGAAAGAAATTCATACAGTTTTGGAACAACTTGAGGGTGAGCAAATGATGACAGAACTTTCATTTTTGGGTGAACTATCCCTTTAAGACATAACTGACAGTGATTACGTGAATATTCACCAAGATGGGCATTTTGATATAGGCCTAATTTTGCGTGTATTTGGCAACACAGGCATGCGACAGACAACTGAATTCACAATCAGGTGGCTTTCTGTGCGCGAGTACTTCGTTTATTGCATTTAATAACACTAAGCATGTCACACATATGTAATAGTCATGTACAGTCTACTCTCTGCTGTCTGCGTGGACCTAAAACTTGGACTTCTTTGTAAACTTTTGGAGTATTAAAATCATGCAGTTACCACAAGCCATTGCCATCTTACTGACCCCAACATTTTGAACGGTAGTATATGTTGCTTGAATAACTACATTTAATGCACCTGGTTGAATGAGTGGTCAGATTGCTATGTGTCTTGCATTTATCTTTAAACTTGGTCTTTTCATGACCAGAGCAGAAAAAAATGCAAGTGCTTAAGTGTACATACCCCCTTAAGTTGAAGTGGTCAGGTTTGCTAGTTTAAGTGGTTTTGTGAGCTGGTCAGGCAGGGAGAACATCTAGACCATCTTGATGAATAATCTACCTGATTAATGAATGTCCTCCTACATGAAGAAAGAGGAACGGTTTAGTATTGACCCTTCAATTATGCAACAACACTCTCAGCAAATGCATAATGAGTTGTATTACAGAGAGAGCAGCAAAAAAAAAAAAAAAGTGTTTTGCTGAGAGAGAGAAGGAAAGAGATGTGCTGGTCAATCTGAACCCCATTCACTTTCATCTATGCACCTGTGGGAGCAATTAATAAACCGATCCTTCTTTGAACATGTACATTTATTGTTAGTTATATTGCACAACATTAAAGCAAAGAAGCAGAAAAGAAGGAAGGCTTCTAGTAAGAAGCAACAAGAATATATTATCTCTCGTTCTCACATAATAACTTCAAATATCCTCATAAATGATTCTGGTAATGCTTGAAAAGATACCGAATTTCTTCCTTGCAAGGCCTAGAGACTAGTTCAGAAAAGTGATATTTTATTTTTATTTATTTTTTTTAGCCAAAGCAGTGCTCTTTTGAATGTTGTTAATGATTATATTAAAAATGAAAAAAAGAATCCGGCAAAATGTACTAGATAGAATCAAGTCCCACTCTACTTTCTTTTTTTCTCACTGAATCTCCTGTTTCACTCAGAAATACATCAGATTATATAAATAAAATGCAAATGGTGTTTCATAACTTTTCCAGCTCACATTCTAAAGTTGTTTTTATGCTTATTTTTAATCAAACTGTTTTGCAAGCAACACACATAACCTCGAAAGTCTTTTTCTTCAAGTCATTTAAAACTAAACCCACATAACTTTAGGTGCTGTTTAAAATATATACACAGCTCATGGAGCTACAGTAAACTGGTAAAATTTAATTTCTTGAATCCACAACCCAAATTGCTACCTTCACTTTGCTTTGTATGCAGCATCATAATGGCAACTTCAGCTGCCTCCACACAGATAATCAAATAAACAGCAGTCGTCAGTTCAAGACTATCCCTCACCAAATACTCAGACCTGTCTTAATCTGGTTACTGAAAGAATGACAAAGAAAGATTTTAGATTTAGTTTTTCATATGAAGAGATTATGGAGAATCTCTGTAGGAAGAGGAAACAATGAGGAAGATGGAAGCAAAGGGATGTGGAGAGGCTAATCTAAGCCATCAATATCGCCCTTGTGTCCACACAGCATTGCTGGGCTGTCACTCACACACAGGTAAGGCCTGGCGATATGGCAAAAAAAAAAAAAAAAAATGTTTTTTTCAGAACGATTTTTTAATGTTTAACAAGTCAACTTAAAAACTTAACATGATTCAAGTAACATTCTCTTTATTAATAATATGGTTAAAAACGTTATATTCCAAGTTCACACACCTGAATTGATCAACATGGTATAAATGTAAGACAAATGACTTGTTAGTTAAATATTATATATGCATGAAATGCATGAAAATATGCATTAAATATGAAGGCACATATTTTACAAACTTATCATAAACATATCCTATTATACTAAGAAATAATAATAAAAAATAAAAAAATATGCTAAATATTTCTTAGGCAAAAAGTAATAGCAATAAATCAAGTCAAGTCAAGTCAAATTTATTTATATAGCGCTTTTACAATTGGTAATTGTTTCAAAGCAGCTTTACATATTAGAAGCACAGAAAAAAAGGGAAGTGGTTAAAACTGTACAAGCAAGCGTGGTAATATGTAACATATACAAGATGGTGCTACATTAAGCCAATGTCGGCTGACTTCCAGGGGTGGAAAAAACCCCCTAGGAGAAAAACCCAGCGTGCTAGCACTGGGAAAAAAGTCCTAGGAGGGAAAAAACCCCTTGGAAGATATATATATGTAAATGTATATGGAGATCAAAATCTGAATTGTACATTTTTATTATAGAGATTAAAAATCGATTATATATAAATATATGTAAGCGGATACGGGGATCCTGGGCTACGTTGTAGTCAGGTCCAGACGCAGGTTCTCCATCTGACCTGGATACGGCCTGGATCCAGCACCCGGCAAACCTCAGGATAAGCAGAGAGACAGATATTAGCGTAGATGCCATTCTTGTTCTGATGTACAGGTATATTTAGTGTTATAGGAAATGTTCTCGGTTCCGGCCGACCTAATTATTGCAGCGTAACAATCCTTTAACGGATTTAGTTTTAGATTTAAATAACACCAGTCATAGGGTATTATTAACAGCAAATGGTTTGTAAAAACATAAAACAACAGCACATTTCGGCCTGTCACCATAATGCAAATGTAAAATATCAAACATACAGTAGTAGTTCTGTCAGGATCATTATCATCAAAAATGAGTTAGCATACAGTTTGTATTGGCGGCATGGTTCTGTTCTGGGCAAAAACCCATCCATGCAGCCTAGCATGCATAAGAGCAGGGAGAGCAGTGATAATTATTGCAATATCATTAATTTCTTAATGACAATATTTAACGTAACAACATAATTGAAGAATATGAGTTTGATCAAAAGAAATATCAGAAGGGCAAGTCCTGACTGGACAAAGGAGGAGCTGGGGATGGAGGAGGGTAATTAGCAATAAAGCTGCTGATAATACTGAATGGACCATACATACAGTATATACAAAGTGGTGATAGGCCTCATATTCCTATAGGTCAATGTGAATCAGCTGAGTGTCAGCTGATGCGAGCTTGACTAACGTGACCTGTCAGAACTAAAGCTATACGCTTGATTTCTTTACAGGTTTTTGCATTCCATTGCACTATTTTTCTGATTGTTTTTATGTTTGGCGGACGTGTTTGGCTGTTGCACTCATGTCTTTGAGTCTTTTTCTCTTGGTCTGGGGTTGGCATAAGTTAGTTGTCAAAATGAACAAGAAAGGTTAACAGAGCACACTAAATCTCAAACCTCCGGAGAATCAAGCGTTTTTAAAAAGAGATGGCAAGAACTGAGGGATTTGAAATGTTGTAGAAGTGACATGAATATGCCATTTTTATTACTCAACAGGTGAATAAAGTATTTTATTAAACAGATAAATTGCCTTATGTAGCTCTCTAGCAGAGTTCATTGTATAGCATTATATTGTGATAGGTCATTTCATGATAGGTTGTTGTAGCGCTGTGCCGGAATATATTTTCAAAGAAGTATCGTGTCTATAATGGGTATAGAAATGTCTTCAGCTGGGTAGCTTGAGATCCTTTCCATCTAAACTGGTTATATTTCTTAAAGTCCATATAAAGCAATATGAAATATGTTTTCGGAGTTTGTCACATCACAGGAAAATGTGATATTAACCACCCAGCCAAATTTGAATGAAATAAAAATTGCCAAGTAAATAAAATAAGTTATCAAAACTTGAAAAACATGAGCAGTATTCTCTGCTCTCAAACGCGGGGGGCGTGTCTGCTGTCTGCGCTAAAACCACGCCCACTTGTGGGAAAGCTTACACTCATTGTCAGCAGGATGGGAGGATAGTCTGTCCGGCCCCATTACCAGTTGTCGGAGGGACGGGAGGATGTTAATAAATATGAATAAATTCTGTATAAGTGCAGTTCATTATTAGTTCATGTTAACTAATGTTAACTAATTAACCTTATTGTAAAGTGTCACCATATTTTTTAAATAAATGTATTTGCAAATTTGGATGGATGGATGGATGGATGGATGGATGGATGGATGGATGGATGGATGGATGGATGGATGGATGGATGGATGGATGGATGGATGGATGGATGGATGGATGGATGGATGGATGGGATTTAACACAGCACATACACAGTACTATAAACTGGCATTATTATGAAAGTACATTTGGGAGACAAAATACAATATCAAATTTGTGAGTGATCTACATTCACATGACCTTCTAAACCACAGAAATGTTTTAAATGTCAAACAACACTTATAATCAAGATTACCTTTGTTCCTTGACAGCATTATGCAAATGTTAAAATAGAGCCAGAATTCTCAGGAAGCATCTCCATAGCAATAAGTAGTTGATAGCAACAGCGTGAAATTTTTCAGAGGGAAAATAAATGCTGCTGTTAGGGAAGGAGATATAGCAGACCAATGCAGTAATTTCAGGCAAAATGAGATTGAAATTAAATTCAGAGATGTGTTCATCTTTTGCAGGGGTGATGAGGTGTGGAACCGTTACCAGTTTATAACTTTTAATGAAAGCGGGAGTGCTATTTAAACAGCCTTAATTTGCAGATATTTACATATTTGCAAAACACGTGAAAAGGAATAAGCCCCTCACCCCGGGAATAATTTGTGCTCCCCTGTTTTTAGTCGTTTAGAGCTGAAAACAATTGTTTTTGTGCCTTCCAGATGGTACTTTGAAATATCAATTACAAGCTAGTTCAACAGTTTGCAAATGAGTGCATGCATTAGGAGCGTTGCAGTTCGTACTAAAGCAGCATGTCAGGAAATCACATCTGTCATTTAGCGAGCATGCAATGATCTAAATCAATTAAACAGTGAGAAGCAAAATAGTCTATACTTAGAAGCATCAATGATATACTAACAGCAGAACCACAAAGAACACTGGCCGTTGTAACAAGAGGTGGCAGAGGGTTGGAGAGCGTCAACAACCCAATCAATCACACAGTGAAGAGGCCAGGCCAGATGTGCCACATTTCTCACTATAGTTTTTAATGACTCCAATACACCTTTGTCACTCTGTGGTTTTTTTTTTTTTTTTTTTTTTTCTTTTATCAAGCAAAGAAAGAAATGGAAAAACAGTGATTTGGGCCTAGATTGTGGTGGGCGTTCGATCTTTAAGGTGAAAATAATTGATGTGTTATTTTAGCTTGATCTCTGGCCTTTTCATTAGAGGCCAAATACAAATGGAGAAGCACACTGAGAGGGTCCTCACTGCACACTGCAAACTAAATTCTTTAAATTTAAATAACCCAATGTGGTTGATTGCTTAACTTAAAATGTATTATACAAATTTATGCTTGTCTTTTACCCACTCAGAAAAATGTTGAGTACAGAGACTGAAAATTCTCTTAAAATTATAAGACTCACATCTGAGTATTACAGAGACTGTTTCATGGATTCTTTGAAACCACGTAACAAGAATTCATGTATAAATATCAATTGATGTGTGACTGATCACAATTCATGTATAGGAATCAATCAATATATATCATATAATATTTGTCTCCTTAGTTTTAAGAAAAAGACAAAAATGTGTTCACAGATCTGTGGAGACAAAATTCTATTCAGTTCTTTAAATAAGCAATTGACAAGTTTTGAAGGTGCAAGCAGGACAATAATATTAGGTATGAGAATGTATTTGAACATTAAAGCTTTAAAATAAAGTAATAAAATAAAATAATACTGATAAATACATAATTTATAATACTAATAGTTATATTATTACTGATAAATAAAAATAGAATAATATTGAAAAATACCAGAAAACTCTGTTAGTCAATCTGAAAATAAACTGTGTTTCAAAAGTTTCCAAAATATTGTTTTCAATATTGATAGTGTTTATGCTATATTTTTTTGAAGGATCAAGTGACACTGAAGACTGAAGTAATGGCTGCTGAAAATTTGCTTTGCCATCACAGGAATAAGCAAGCAAGAACAATAGCGAAAAATGGCAGATGGAGCAATAATAACTGACATGATCCATGATATCATGATATTTTTAGTGATATTTGTAAATTGTCTTTCTAAATGTTTCATTAGCATGTTGCTAATGTACTGTTAAATGTGCTTAAAGTTATCATCGTTTCTTACTGTATTCACGGAGACAAGAGCCGTCGCTATTTTCATTTTTAAACACTTGCAGTCTGTATAATTCATAAACACAACTTCATTCTTTATAAATCTCTCCAACAGTGTGTAATGTTAGCTTTAGCCACAGAGCATAGCCTCAAACTCATTCAGAATCAACTGTAATACATCCAAATAAATACTATACTCCGAAGCATGCATGACGAACATTTTGTAAAGATCCATTTGAGGGTTATATTAGCTGTGTGAACTTTGTTTATGCACTGTATTATAGTCGAGAGCTCCGGGGGCGGGGAGCGTGAGATTTAAAGGGGCCGCAGCCTGAATCGGTGCATAGTTAATGATGTCCCAAAATAGGCAGTTAAAAAAAATAATTTAAAAAAATCTATGGGGTATTTTGAGTTGAATCGTCACAGACACATTCAGACCTTAGACTTATATTACATCTTGTGAAAGAATGTTCTAGAGCAACTTTAAATTAATAATAGTAATAATATTACACATTATAACTTTTTAACTGTATTTTTAATCAAATGAGCCTTTCTCAGACTCTTTTAAAAAAGGTAGTGTAGTCAAACAATGTGAGCTATTCTGTAATTATAATATCCCATACTAAGTAATAAAACAATACATTTTGCATAACAAAAGGCACACTGTACTACATCCCTCTTTATTTACACATCTAATACTATAATTAGTTGTGAACTTGAGTATTAATAACATCCAGTATATAACAAAGATCCACACTTCATCTAGCTTCAGTCTTCAATCCACAAAATCTCCCTCACAAAAGACCCAAAGTTAGGGCTTTGTTTTTGAGAACAATGAAAGAAACTACTGTCAACTTCTACAAATTGTTGTGGAGATACATAAAAGAGCATGTTTCCTCACAGAATAAAATAGATTTTGGGCCAGACTCACTCTAAAGTACTTCTGGTGTTGTAAATAAAATTTGTTAACCAAATTGTAAGCAGTGTCTGGTCTAGCAGGTTATCAATGGAGAAAGTGTTCATATTTTGCACCCTTGGCCTAATTGGGTCGGTAATGCAAATGCTGACCTTAAAAAGTGTGTATTATTGATATTCAATGCAAAACTACCTTAAAAATCCTTGGCCGACAAGCTATTCTTACAAAACAAACTTTGATCTTTTGATTTTTAAACAAAGTGCACATTATACAGCCTAGACAGGGTAGTGCTTAACACAAAAAACAATTCTATTGCCACAAAGGAAATTCAAGTTGATGCACATTTAATCAGCAAGTTTGTATTTGTTTATGAAAAAAGATGCTATGATAATGCATTCATGAAAAAAGCTGTAAAAGTACAAAAACCCTAACAATTCCTGGTTGTTCAGAGAAATGCAAAACATGATGTACTTTGTAACTAGAATACACAGGTTCTTTCCATGTTTAATTTCAGAGAGTGAAAATAAGGAGGACCATAGTGTAGGGGTTTATGCGATGTTTGCATATGCCAGCCCATGTTCCCAGCATTATGAAATGCATTAGACAAGGGCAGGCAGTAACGTCTGGATCTGCACAGGTGAATCATCAGACTAGGTAAGCAAGCAAGAACAACAGCGAAAAATGGCAGATGGAGCAATAATAACTGACATGATCCATGATAACATGATATTTTTAGTGATATTTGTAAATTGTCTTTCTAAATGTTTCGTTAGCATGTTGCTAATGTACTGTTAAATGTGGTTAAAGTTACCATCGTTTCTTACTGTATTCACAGAGACAAGAGCCGTCGCTATTTTCATTTTTAAACACTTGCAGTCTGTATAATTCATAAACACAACTTCATTCTTTATAAATCTCTCCAACAGTGTAGCATTAGCCATTAGCCACAGTAGAATGTCTGTTGGGGAGCATCAAAATAAAGTGTTAGCAGATATTAAGCAGAAATTTTACTAATACTCAACTAACACTCTAATGAAAGTTAGCTGACATGTAGATGCAACGATACTTATAGTCAACAGAATGTCTAAATGGGACCATCAAAATAAAATGCTACCGAAGAAAGTGCCACAGTGGCTTCCCTGATTGCAGCAACTTCTATTTTTATTACAGATATTTTGCGCAAAATTCCCAGGAAGTGATGATTTTTTTCTCTTGAATACATGGAAAGGATGCTTTATTCACAAAAGTTTTATGCGATATTCCCATTTTGCACACAAGTAAAATTCACAACTTTGGTTGGAAACATAGGTAATGCAATCCTCATTATTCCAGAAATGGAGATATGCATGTTTTCACTTCTCACCATCTTAGCTTTGCAGATATTCTGTCCATTCACACTCCAGAATACAGTAATGAACTTGTCGGAAACAGCAAATACCGCTGATGAGGCACATAAGCAATTCGTTGAGTAGTTTACACAAGGAATCAGCACTGACCCACTGACGGTCGACCGATTACTTTTCTGGAAGTTGACAAGTAAAAATAAGTCCTGCCAGCTAGAGGTGCACAATATAATGGTGAGATATTGGTTATTTGCCAATTTTAAAGATTCTTTACTTGACCTATATTGGATATTTATTTGAAAGTTTTCCATAATATATATAATAAGAAACCAGAAAATAATTACCAGAATTGTTTTATCAGTGCCTCCCCATACCGTCTCTGCTGCAAAGCCCTACCTTAAGTTATATAATTTGTCATTTAAATATAGGATATAGTAGAGAACACAGAAGATTTGCAATGCTATACAAAAGTGCTTGAAATTCCATTTAATTTTGTAGAAGAGACACTCTCTTCCACAAAAGTCCATCATTTTAACGACACTTCAAATGTACACATTATGTGCTCAAAAGAAGCTTTAAAAAAATCCTTGTCAAGAGGCCCACAATAATATTTGGAGACCCAAAAAAAGGCTAGAGATAAATTAACTCAGAATGTCCGTGAGACTTTTCCATTTTACTTTTGGCTGGACTGTTGCACTGTTGATTTATGGGATGTTCTCAGTTCAGTATGGGCAGAACCCCATACAACAACAAGGTCTTAAAATGCACTTCTCTCCTGCTTGCTCTTTTCTCTCTCTCTCTCCCTTTCATCTCTGTTTTACATTGCTACAGGCCCTGCATACTTTTAACCTTCTGTTCTTCTCCAGATGGCCACTCAGTGCCGGAGATATCCAGAAGCGTGACCTCTTTTACTGAGGGTCAGACTCCCTCTCTCTAGCAATAGAGCTCCAGCTTTAAATAACCTGTAGCCGCAAAAGCCTCCGATGGCAACGAATTAGCATCGGGCTGGACCAGTGCAGACAGAGGTGTTGCTTTTGCGAATATTTCTAATGGTTGGTTTTATGAGAAGAGATGCATGCCTTTCTTTCCTGCGTTTGCCTTTAAGAGCGATAGGGCTTTGAGAGATTGAGATGATAATGCCGGGGGATATAAATGGGAGCATAGAGAAATCTCATTTAAAAAGCAAGGGGAAGTGCAGCCTTGTAAACAAAATTCTATTTCACATTGTTAAAAGGTAATTTGTCTCCTTCGTGGCAAGCAGGGCCTTCATAAATAAAACAGTATTTCAGGTGCTTCCCTCGTCTTCCATTTCTCTCTTGCGCTTCTCTCAGCTAAACTTTTTGTTTTGCTTTTCTTTTATCGTCTCTGCACGCAGAGTGGAGGTTGAGGGGATGAGAAAAGGGACTGGAACATGAGACGGGCAAAACGGATTTAAAGACTTCCAGGCAAGATTTAAAGGAGAAACTTTTAACTCAACTATCTGTTTGCGAAACCTGTTGGAGAGAGTGTGTTATTCTGTCCGTGTCGCACAGGGACTGCAGTCCTGGAATGTGCTCAGGGTTAATGTGTGTATCTGAAGGAAAGTACAAATGTACTTAATTTAACTTTCATATGCTGCTCTCAGTACCTGAGGTGTCTTTTCTAGTTAATTTACTCCGGTAGTTATTAAAGAAAAGTCCAAAATACAAGGACGTGGGCATGTACAGGAGCCTCATAATAAAGGAAACAGTTTAGAAGACACATGCCTCCAGCACAGAGATATGCAATATTCTATTACGGTAAATGACAACTATGAGTGTCCATGATAAGTGTGTGTGCGAAATCTAGTTTAAAACACGTGCAAAGTTCTTAGAATTGTATTCGTGGTCCTTTCCAAAAATGTTTCAATTTAATGACTCTAAAAATCACGTGGTTTAACCATGAAGTAAAAAGTAAAAAAACATTTTCCATACACCAAATATACATGCAAATTATTCAAAAATTATTTTTGAAGGTATAAAGTCCAATTGTTTTTTATTTTATTATTTTTTTTTTTTTTGCAATTAATATTTTTACAAAACATGTAAGAAAAAAAAAAAAAAAAACTACATAAATATATGAATTGCATTTTTAAAGTATTTGTTTTATTACAAGTTTTAAGGGGAAAAGAGTGTCATGTTTTTGACCCTTTAAAATTGTGAAAATGATTCCTAGACTTGTTTTACAAAAATATCATCAGCTCCCATCAGATATTCCTGATAAAATTTAGTTTCAATTGTAATAAGCTCCACAATGACAACAAGTGAAAAAAAAAAAAAAAAAAAAAAAGGAACAGCAGTGTTTTCAACAAAGAAAGTCTAGAGCAGTCAAAGCTGTGAACATGGAAACTTCAGCAGAGTGAAACCTTCTGGTATCCATATGAAGGAGCTGAATGAAGACATGACACTGTGTAGAACATCTCCAACTCCCAGAGCGGCTGAATCATTAACTACTTTGCACAAGGTTACCCAAAAGGCCCCATGTATTTTACATGCCCTTCTGTACTGACAAGGCAACCGCTGTCTGTCTGCAGTCTGCTGATTTAAAGCACTGGGAGTTAATGTTGCATCCAGAGCTGAATCTATTCCAATTCACCCACCCCCGAAACGCGGCTCTAAATCAAGCTGGGCATCTACATGCAAATTCAATTAGTGAGATTTATGTCACTAATGTGCTTGTTATGGTGTTAGTGACAGAAGGGGATGTAAGACAATGCCGTCCAACTTTCGAACTCAATGAAGATTCTATAAGCATAAAGTTTTAGCTTACATGGTTTATTTGTCCTCTATGGATATGAATGTCCATGAACTGCGACATATTATACCCAAAAATTCTTCATTCAGTGGACTACCAGTAAAATTGATAAAAATTTGAGACCAAAAATTATTCAGACGCTTTGACCTGACCATGTTTTGCTTAAGTGTTATCTGACATAATTAATCTTAATTTTTTCCCGACAGTTTAACTCTGAGATCTTGTCATATTTTATTACCATTTTTTAAACTATAGGAAATAAACTGTAATAATGAAATGTTCAAGGTGTCTGAATACATTTTGGTTTGACTGTAAAGTGCCCCAATTATGCTTTTTCTGATATTATCTTTCATGTAGTCTGTAATATAGCTGATTATGAATGTAAAAGGTCCTCGAATCAATTCTAAACTACATGAAACAGAATCAGAGTATAAGCATACATAAACAGATTCATAACAGAGGAGAAATTGCTACATAGAAAAGTTTGAACACTAAGAGTGAAGAGAAAAACTGAGGAGTGGAAATGGTTACCAGGCAACTTGGGGTGTTAACTCAATCTGTTTTTCAAATCCAATATGTAAGACTGACTGTACACTTCACAATTTGCAAGTGATCAAGTCTCAGTGTGTAGTCATTTTCTTGCATATCTTCATTACTTGCAGTAGTTAAGAAAACAGACATCAGCATGGTGTCAACAGACTTTCTTCTTCAAAATGTGGCTGCAGAAAAGTGGCAATTATGGAGAGAAATCACAAATCAAAACAATAATTCAGCGTGTGTGACAAGTTTGCCTCAATCCTGAGGTATGAATGCAACCATGTTTAATATATATAAATAATTACTCCATGTCTTCAGTGTCACATGATCCTTAAGAACTAAGTCTGATTTCTGAAAACATTTCTTATTATTTATTATCAATGTTGCTGCATTATTTCTGAGAAAAGCATGATTTTTTTCAGGATTCTTTGATGAATAGAAAGTACAAAAGAACAAATACAGCTGCAAGCAGTGATGACGGGCCCAAGCCCCAGCCCCACCCCGGTGGCTTAAGGAAACCTGTGCATGGCAACACTATAATTGTTCGCAATATAGCATATTCAGTGTCTTTGTTTCGCATAGTTTGGTGGAGATTGCATGAATCTCTTACAAGGAGCCTGATTATTCAAAAAATCCACATTCAAACCAAAATATCTGACTTCCTGTTGGTCGGAGTTAATGACAGTAAATTAGAAAGTTGTCTCGATGAGAATAATATATTTATCGAGTTTGGTGACTGTAGGTAAGACTAACCCCCCAACTTTTGTCAAAAGATGGCGCTATAGAGGCCCTCCTCCACACCCATGTCTAAGGCTTTGCCCATGTGTACTGGCTGACAACTTTGATGTGTGTGTCAAGTTTCATGCAATTTGAAACAGGCGAAGAGCCTCAAAAACACCCAAGAATATTATAAAAGTCTGACGTGTTGCCATTTAAGATATGAAGAATCCTTTCACAGTTATGCATCTGCAGTGTCTTGCCATTATTCTAACGAAGACTGAAGCAAATCGGGTAAAATTAAGAGGGTGATTTCAAAGCATTTTGAAAGTGACACTTCGTGTTGCTAGTTGGTGGTGCTATGACTTTGACTCACAATAGTCACATCCAAGTCTCCTACAAATCTCCATCCAAGTCTCCTACAACGAACACACAGCTGAAGTTTCATCTAAATCAGTTAATGTATTTATAACACACTTCCTTTTTCCCTTTTCTTGCCATACATTTGTTTCAACGCTACGTATCAATTGTTCGGACCAATGAGATTTATAACTGTATGAAGTTTGGTTACTGTAGGTGAAAAGGGGTGCGCTACAGAGCCCCTCAAATACAACCATATAAAAGGGTGTGCTACAGAGCACCAAAAAACACAAAACATTTCTAATACTTCTAATAAATCCTCACTATTATGTGTGTTTTAAATATGAAACAAACTTTAATTAAATTTACTGCCAATTACATGCCCAGGCAATGTCATATGTACACCTCGACAAAACTTAGAATGTAGTGAATGAAAAGTGAATAAGAAAAAGAGATTTTGCGATCTCCAGACTGATTATGCCAGAAGCAATTCCCTTAACGTTTTCTAGCCAACGCCTTTTCTTCTCTTCTGAAAACGCCTGCAAAAATGAATTTCCCACAAACCTACCAACCCTTGTTCCGAGCCACAGAATCACAGAGTGCTGCACCTGAGTGTCAATCCTGCTAATACATTGCATTCGATTAGATCTTTCCAGACGTCAATCACTGAATGAACTGGAAGCACACCAGTATTCTCTGCAGGATTAAGCCTGTGTTAAATTGGCTCCTCTACGAAAAATGAGCAATGAAGCTGGTGAATAAAGCAGGTTCATAGAACGGCAGGTATGTTTGAGAGAGAGAAAGAAAGAGATGGAAGGGGTGAGAAAAAGTGAGGCAGTCCTCTGTTTAAATTAGAGAATTACTTCTCCGGCTCTACGAAATGGTGGCAAACTTCAGGGAATTATTCACTGAAAGATAATTAAATGCTCTGTGAAACTTTAAATAAGCTAAATAAATTGCTTTTCTCAATTATGCTTCCTTCCACCTTCATTTTTCCCTGAGTCCTCAGGTGGGCCAGTGTATATGGAGGCCTCTGGGAGTGCAACACAACAGCAATAGAGAACCAATATAAAAAAGGGGCAACACAACAACAAACCCGAAACAGTTCTATGTATCCCTAAGGCAAAAACTTTTGTTATTATTGTAACTAATTACTAAATTAATTTATTTTAATTAATAATGCTTACACATTATGCTTTGACATATAAATGTATCATGTTTGAATGCTGAACATGTTACAATTTACTGGAAGTTGATTGTATCCCAAAACCAAACAATCCTCTTAGAAGAATGAATCAATGTGTGTGTTTTGGGTGAGAAGTCTTTGCCTGGTTTGCCATTCCAAAGTTATGCAGAACTATTTCTCAAGTTTTTATCATTTTAAAGCAAATACTTTATGAATAAAAACAACCCCATTTCAATAATTGTTGTCTAGACTTTCTTTTCCCCATCCTCATCTGGTTTGCTGAAGTAAATTCTTTCCCCAAATTAAAAATACATAGGCTCAATACCCCAAGCTCTGAGTAGCCCTGGTCACGTTTCAGTAATACAGTAATACAGCAGTTCATATTCAGCAGTTCATTTAGACTTGCAAATCGCATCTGCAGAGACACTTCAGTTGGTTACTAACCCTTGGCCCTTCTATGAATTATACAACCCGAAGTTTAATATAAAAAAAAAAAAAATGAAAAAAGATTGAATTATAAAACTCTCCAGCAAACCAAGGGACAGTCAAAAGGATAACTTTTGCATAATTTTACCATTTTCCCCCGTTTTTGAGTTTTTTCCCCTTAGTCCGAGATCTAATGGACATTTCCCTCTGCTCTGTTAAATATGGAATATGCATATCTCATAAATGAATTCTCTGCAGTACTCACTAAGCCTGCTTCCACACTCAGGTTAACAAAGTTGTGATTGGTGCGCAACTCTCTCCTAAGGCAAATGTCAATGTCAGTATGAGCAGCTCAAGTCTGAATATATGGAGATCAGTATGGTATGATACCAGCTTGTGTAATATTGTTGGGTTTGTATGCGCATCCACTATATATTTTTAGTTTATTTATTCAGTCAGCAAACCTGCATAAAAGTCCATTTAAAAAAAAAAAAAAAAAAAAAAAAAGATTAGAATAGGAAAATGTGTATTAATATAGTGCAATTAATTATTTAAAAACAAGTGTAAAAAAAAAAAAAAAAAAAAAAAAATTTCGCCAGGCTCCCTCAACTGAATGCTACAGATAATGCAAGCTAATCAAATTTAAGCTATATAAATAACTCATTGTGATCTGTTAAACTACTGACTTTTATCTATTAAATTAGTGAATCAAATATCTGTATCTTAATGTTGAAAAATGTCAAAAATAAAACAGTGAAAATAAAAGTGATAGTGAAAAGGTAAAAAACAAAGTGAAAATAATGTGAATATAAATGAGAATGAAGTGAGAAATAGTAAAATAAAATAGTAAAAAAAAAAAAAAAATAATAATACATAGCATACATACATGGTGTCTGTAGTCTGTTTGCAGCATAGGAAAGAAGTTTGCTACATTTTCACTGATTGTCACTGCTGAAGTGCTACAACGTCTCGGTTACAAAGGTAACCCTCGTTCCCTGAAGGAGGGAACGGAGACGTACGTCGGACAGACCGACGAATAGGAATCTCGCTGGAGAGGCCAATCTACTTCGAGTGTAACTAAACGAGCCAATGCACATTGGCATGCAATCATATGCATCAGCTGCTCGCCTCGCAGCGCGGGTATATAATGAGCAGCAGGTGCGTTGCATCTTCAGGTTTTCGCTGAGGAGCCGAACCGGATAGGCGGCAGCATCAGCGGGGTACAGCGACTGTGGCGACGGGACGTACGTCTCCGTTCCCTCCTTCAGGGAACGAGGGTTACCTTTGTAACCGAGACGTTCCCATTCAGTCGGTCACGTTCGACGTACGTCGGACAGACCGACGAATAGGAATCCCTACCAAAGCGCCACAGGAGCTGCCCCCTTCCAGCGCTCTGTTGCAAGCCACCTGAACCCCCTTGCCTGAGGATGGTGGGACAGGGCTAACACAGAGAGAGTCGATCACTGCTGTTCCCCAAAACCCATTCAGTGAGACTATTGGATAACGCTGGGAAAGCGTACCCTTCGCTGGGAAAGGAACGCTGCGGAAGCCACATCCTTCCCCGAAGGAGTTATGTGGAGAAGTACATATGGACTAACCCTGTAGGGCTGTGCTACATATGGAAGAGCTGGGGTGACTCCAACCCGATGAAGGGTAGGTTCTCCCAGAGGGAAAGACACGGGCTTCGTTTAGGAGCAACCGTGGAACCAACCATATGGGATCCCCGTAGGGTCACACATATGGAACCCAGCCTAAACCCGGTTCTCAAGGATACAACGGAGTATAGGCCTGGCGCCAGACGCTCCGCCACGTCGGCTGCCGAAGGGATATTGGAGGACTCGACAGGGTCTGCCTTGTAGGGACTCTCTGGAGAAAAGAAGCGCATGTAGCGCAGCAAGCCGACACTAAGCCGGGGCCTCTCCGTGCCTCTGACCTGTGGCGAGAACATGGGAGGAGACCGGCTCGACACGAAGGCTATAGTATCTAGCGAACGTGTTAGGTGTCGCCCAGCCCGCAGCTCTACAAATGTCTGTCAGCGAGGCGCCACGAGCCAGCGCCCAGGAGGATGCGACACCTCTCGTGGAGTGAGCATGCAACCTGAGCGGGCAGGGCACACCCTGAGCTTGGTAAGCCAGGGCGATGGCATCCACTATCCAGTGGGCCATCCTCTGCTTGGAGACAGCCTTTCCCTTCTGCTGGCCTCCATAACAGACAAGAGCTGGTCTGAGGTCCTGAGGCTTTAGGTTCTGTCTATGTACAGTCGCAAAGCGCGGACTGGACAGAGTAAAGCCAGGGCTGGGTCTGCCTCCTCCGAGGGCAGCGCTTGCAGGCTCACCACCTGGTCCCTGAAGGGAGTGGTAGGAACCTTGGGCACATAGCCAGGCCGGGGTCTTAGTACCACGTGGCTATCACCCGGCCCGAACTCCAGGCACGATTCGTCGACCGAAAATGACTGCAGGTCCCCTACCCTCTTGATGGAGTCCAATGCCACCAGCAGCAAAGTCTTCATAGACAGAATCTTTAAGTCTGCTGACAGCAAAGGCTCAAAGGAGCAATCTGAAGTGCTCTCAGCACCAGAGTGAGGTCCCAAGAGGGTATGGAGAGGGGACGAGAAGGATTTAACCGTCTCGCCCCCCTAAGGAACCTGATGACCAGGACGTGCTGACCAACAGATTTGCCATCTAAGTGGTCGTGGTAAGCGGATATAGCAGCAGTATGGACTTTTGAGGGTGGAGGGGGGACAGCCTACACTCCAACCCTACTGCAAGAAGGAAAGCACGACTCTGATCGAGCATCTTCGGGGGTCTTCCCGGCGAGAAGGGCACCACTCGACGAACAGGTTCCACTTTGGAGGCGTAAGCACGTCTCGTAGACAGTGCACGTGCCGAAGTGATGGTGTTAAGTACCTCAGGGGGTAAGTCACCTAGAACCTCCGCATCCCGTCCAAGGGACCAGACATGGAGTTTCCAGAGGTCTGGACGCGGGTGCCAAAGAGTGCCCAGTCTCTGAGAAAGAAGGTCTTTCCTCAGAGGGATGGGCCAGGGAGGGGCTGTCGCGAGGAGTGAGAGTTCTGGGAACCAGGTCCGGTTGGGCCAGTAAGGCGCAACTAACAAGACCTGCTCCTCGTCCTCCCTGACTTTGCACAGGGTCTGTGCAAGTAGGCTCACTGGGGGAAACGCATATTTGCGCAGGCCCCGGGGCCAGCTGTGAGCCAGTGCATCTGTCCCGAGTGTCCCCTCGGTCAGAGAGTAAAACAACTGGCAGTGGGAGGTTTCTGGTGAGGCAAACAGGTCTACCTGAGCCTTTCCGAATTCTCTCCAGATCAGCTGAACCACCTGGGGGTGGAGTCGCCACTCTCCTGGCAGCGCAGCTCATGATAGCTCGGCCACACGGTTGAGCACACCGGAGACATGAATGGCGCGAAGCGACCTCAGATGCTTCCGACTCCACAGGAGGAGATGGCGGGCGAGTTGTGACATGCGACGGGAGCGTAGACCACCTTGACGGTTGATGTTCGCAACGGTCGCAGTGTTGTCCATACGGACCAGTACATGCTTGCCCTGAAGCAGGCCTTTGAGGCGGCTCAGAGCAAGGCGTACTGCCAGCAACTCGAGGCAATTGCTGTGCCAATGCAGATGGGGTCCCGTCCAAACCCCTGAGACTGCATGCCCGTATTACGTGGCACCCCAGCCGGTGGCAGAAGCATCTGTGAACACCACAGCATGCCGGGACACCTGTTCTAGGGGCACTCCTGCCCGAAGAAACAAGGGGTCCGACCACGGACTGAAGGTTCGGCGGCACTCCTGAGTGATTGGCACCCGGAATGTGCCGCGCTGCCACGCCCATCTCGGGACTCGGCCGTGAAGCCAGTGCTGAAGCGGTCTCATATGAAGCAGACAGAGCGGTGTTACAGCCGCAGCAGCCGCCATATGCCCCAGGAGCCTCTGAAAGAACTTCAGTGGGACCGCTGTCCTGCCATTGAATGTATCCAGGCAGTTCAACACTGACCGAGCACGTTCCTCTGTGAGGCGTGCTATCTGCTCGACCGAATCCAACTCCATACCGAGAAAAGAGATCCTCTGCACCGGGGCGAGTTTGCTCTTTTCCCAGTTGACCTGAAGCCCCAACTGGCTGAGGTGTCTGAGCACCAAATCCCTGTGTTTGCACAACTGATCCCGGGACTGTGCTAGAATGAGCCAGTCGTCGAGATAGTTGAGAATGCGAACACCCCGTTCTCTCATGGGAACAAGGGCTCCCTCCACGACTTTCGTGAAGACGCGGGGAGACAGGGCCAGCCCGAAGGGTAGGACTCTGTACTGATATGCTCGACCTTCGAACGCGAATCTCAGGAATGGCCTGTGTCGCGGAAGAATTGAAACATGGAAGTACGCGTCCTTCAGGTCAATCGCTGCAAACCAATCTCGGGGACGGATGCACTCGAAAATGCGTTTCTGCGTGAGCATTTTGAATGGTAGCTTGTGGAGGCTCCGATTCAAAACTCGCAGGTCCAAGATCGGTCGTAACCCGCCGCTTTTCCTGGGTACAATGAAGTAGGGGCTGTAGAACCCCGACCTCAAATCGGCTGGAGGGACCGGCTCTATCGCGTCCTTCGCCAGTAGGACTGCGATCTCCGCACGCAGGACAGGGGCATCGGCATCTTTCACTGTAGTGAAGAGGACGTCCCTGAACTTGGGGGGGGGGGAGCCGGGCGAACTGAATCGCAAAGCCGACCCTGATGGTCCGAAGGAGCCAGCGAGACGGACTGGGGAGCGCTAACCCGGCTCGCAGAGACCGTACAAGCAGGACCAAAGGGACCACCGGTGTACCCGCAGCAGGGCAGCGAGGTGGAACACAGGGACACGGCTCGGGGGCTCTCTTTGTGAGGCGGCCCGAAGCGGCGTCACAGTGTGCTAGGCAACACTTACCTGGCTCCACGGATGGACAGAGGGAGCAGTCGAGGCTTTGGCTGCCCGCTGCTCGCTGCTGTCCGCTGGCGACAGAAGAGGGGGATGAGAGTGGTGAGGTTTTTCTCCTCCCACTGCTCTCCAAACCCTCTTCAGACCTGGAAATGGAGGAACTGCTCTTTAAAATTTGGGTACCGCTGCCTCTTGGGTCAGTGGCGGAACAGAAACAAACCCAATAAAGGATTTACCACCTGGCCCTCCTCCAGGGGTGGAAGAGCAGCCCCACCCATCTCTGGGTCGCCCGTCTCAGGGGTGATTCCCACCAACCAGTTAAACAGCTGCAGAGACGGGAGGCATCATCTCCCCGCAATGGATACAGCAGAGCCTGCTGGGCCGGAGTTTCTTGCAGGGGACGACACCCTTGGCGACGAGCAGACTGAGGGGCGGCCCAAGAGGAACTCAATGGTTTGTCATGGGAAGCTCCCCTATCCGCTACTAACTGAGGAGAACCGCTGGGCTCAGTCCTCGACAGTGTCACCGAAAGGCCACCTCGTAAGATGCGAGCATTGAGAAAGCATTTAGCTTGACAACCTCTCACACCTCACAAGGTAAGCCAGGGGGCACTTCTGGACCACGGAGGTGGACATCGTCTGGCTGAGGGCCTGCGCCGTGACTTTGATCACGGTTAGTCAACAAGCGCAGCTCAACCCCAGCACAGAACTACCCTCCTGCAAAAAGAGTGCCTTGGCCTCACATGCAGGGTGGGTGTGGTCTGTGTACAGCCACCCCATCCAAGAGGGTAGTGAGAGAGGAAAAACTTATGCAGATTGGCACCTTTGGCATTCCATATTTATGGCACCAATATACCCCCATACTGCCAAGTTTTCCATGCACATCTGGAAGACCCAGGAAAGCATGGCTGTAAACTCTGAATCTGAGTCAGCATAAGCACACACCATTACAGTGGGCAGCGTCACCCTCATTTCCAGAGCATAACAGCACTCTCTCCGATGCTGCAATCGACGTCTGTCCCTCAGCTGGAGCTCTGAATGAAATGCTAGGTTCCCCTATGAAAAGGACCAGCAATTCAATCCAGAAACTGCACAGCTTGCAATGCGCTAGAGAGGGAGGGGCCCTAGGGGGTTGGTTCCCCGAAGGAACCCCTCAACCTCATGTCACCCAAGCCATATCAGCAAAGTAGACCTCTTCTGGTGCACCAGAGAGGGCGCTACAATGGAGATTACGCAAGGGAGACCGCGCATCTAGAGCGCCGAGCGAGCGCTGAGTTGCCGTGACAACCCGCGCGGCAGCCCAGCTGCTCGACGGCACACGACACGCAGAGGAGCGAGAGGTTTGCTCTCGTTGATCTCCGCGGTCTCCCAGAGTGTCGGGCAGAGCCGCGGCTGTGCTTTTACACACAAAGCGGCAGCTGGCCAACAACAGAGGGGACTCAAGCTTCCCGGAGAAAGAAGAGTCACGACCGGCGTGTCGACGTGATCATGTTCTCATATGAAAACATGAACACCCACGAACATAATTTCAGCACGCGCCCAGACATGCGAAACTGTGATCGTGGCCGTCAGTGAGGACAGGAACGATCGCATCCAGAAACACAAGTAGGATGTCGTCTTTAAAAGACGCGAATCTACTTGTGTAAGCTCTTTCAGGGACTTTACTCTTTTAGAAGTGCTGAAGCACGCAGGGGAACGGCCACCGCAACACAGACAGGGATTGTGTGCAGCCTGTCGTGTGCTTTCTCTCTCTTTGAAGGCGCTCACTCTTACCAGCCGTAAAAACGGCTTTTCAGCGCTCAAAAGCGCACCGTACCGGCCGTGAGAACAGCCTTCTGACGCTGTCAAACAGCTATTTGCTCAAAAACGGCAAACGAAACAGAAAAAGAGAGGACGTCGACCCCGCTGCTGTGCTGTTCGCCCGCACTCGGAAAAAAAGAGAAGTTCAACCAAAAGCTTGACTCGTCTTCTAGCAGACACTCGCTTGTAGAGAACAGGAACAAACACCGTTCGGCTCCGAAGCGAAAAGCTGAAGATGCAACGCACCTGCTGCTCATTATATACCCGCGCTGCGAGGCGAGCAGCTGATGCATATGATTGCATGCCAATGTGCATTGGCTCGTTTAGTTACACTCGAAGTAGATTGGCCTCTCCAGCGAGATTCCTATTCGTCGGTCTGTCCGACGTACGTCGAACGTGACCGACTGAATGGGAACTCATATTTAAACTTTATGAACTTCTGCATAACCAGCTTGGATACCATGCCACCATATCTGACAAACTAATAATAATCAAAGGCAGGACTTTCTTTGAGTCATACAAGCCACAGTAACAGAACTGTCATCACACAGATTGCTGGAGCAATTGAGAGACATTGTGCACATTTTATAAACTAAAGCAGCGACTGGTTTCTTTCCACCCCCATGTGTTCTTTTGTCAGTCAGTGGCTAGTAATGATCGAGAGAGATCTCAGCCCACCTTCCTAACTCATTTTCATCCTCAGCTAGTGCATTGAGATCTAAAGTTGGTGGGTGTTAGTTCTCATTCTCCCAACCCTCATCTGTTCGCCTGTCTTTCTTTTCTTCTCAGTACAAACACCATCCCTTCCTTCATTATTTTTTTAAGAAGATGGTTCAGCATCAAAAGCCTCTCCAGTGGAAGGAATTGTCACTTCAAAGTGCTGTACCTCCAATCCCTTAACCCAAATGCTCATTTTAAACAAATAGTATCAAATGAATTGTTAAAGATGAACCAAAAATGAAACATTAAGACATTAGGTACACCACTCAAGTCATTAAAAAACTGTAGAGACTCTAGAGACTAGACCACCAATGAAAATGAATTGTGAGCAGGGGCTTTCAAGCTCCAAAAAACACCATAAAACATCAAAACTGTAGACATACAACTCCTTCAAAATCTTTCGAAAGTCAATTGATAGCTTTGAGAGGAGCAACTCAAAATTTAAGTCATTATTCATAGACAATCATGCTTTCTGCAATATCTCTCCAATTTGCATAATTTATTATTATGTACGTCATCAAAAGCACCATGTCACAATCAAATTGCCACAAGCCATATGAGAGCCAATAACGTCTGGCATCACTGATGTCAAAGCTGCTGTGACACGTCCTGTTGTGCCATATTTAAATATTGTAAAAACATGAGCAAACAATGACAGAATTATCCTATAAGAATGAGTGAGCAGTGGCGTGATTAGGTTATTGGGGGCCCTAAGCAAATCTCCAGGAGGGGGCCCCGTGATCGCGTTCCCGCGGGTTTATCAGCTGACAATTTTCAATGCACATTTAAGAGTGCAGGTTGCCACTATTATTAACAATAATGGAAAATTAAAGGCTTATCAGTATGTCACAATATCACCCTGTTTGGACTTTATTTCTGTTTTGGAATTATTTCTACTCCAATTAGTTTTTTTTGATATATAAACATTTAAATTGTGGCTGTAAACTTGATATATTTATTCAAACATGCATTATATATTAAAGAACATTAAAAAAATAAAATTAATATGTAATGTGGAGCATATATTAAGCTAAATGCTCCTCTCTAGAGTTCATTTTTCTAGCTGACTAACGAGTTTATGGTGATGAGTATGTTTGTTCTGAGGTAAACATGACGTTACATTTTTATTAACATCTTTCTGCGTATTAAACAATGATTGAGCACGATTACACGAGACATCATATGGATTTTGATAAGCTGAACTATATCTATTAACATACCTTTTGTTGTTCATGCATATTTATTTCGCGCTGTAACTGGTATCAGTTCATGTGCGCGTCAGGCTGCCGCTTCTCTAGAACGGAGGCGTTAAGATCTGTCACGGCACATTATAGACCGCCAAATCTGTATCCTCGCATTTTTTAAAGCAGGTATATGCAAATCCTTGACCTTTCCTAGTGGGTATATGGCATATTCCTGCGTATACGTAGACTACACCACCGTGGGGTCCCCCCAAGCCCGCGGGCCCCACGCAAGTGCGTGCTTTGCATGGTGGGTAAACACACTACTGTGCAAGAAATAATAGCCATTTATACTCCTTTACTCATTGCATTCATTTCATTCACACTAACAGATATACATTTGTCAGGTTATTAAATGTAATTTGCCTGTGGAAATGTAATTTCCCCTGGGAGACTTCAATGCTGGTATATTGCCGGTATATATTGGTGTGGGTTTTAAGTGTATGTGAGCAAATCATGGTGTTCAGTGCTAGTGTGTGCACCATATGGCTCAATACAATATCATACAGTATCTCTGCTACAGTTTTAATGTTTTAGGGTAATTTTAAATTATACTCTGTATCTTATATACCACCAAGGCTGCATCATCAAAATATAGTAAAAACAGTAATATTGCAAAATAAAGAAATGCTTTCTATTTGAATATATTTTAAAATGTAATATATTCCTGTGATGGCAAAGCATCATTATTCTAGTCCTTGATGAATAAAAGTATATATATATATTTTTTAATCTTACCATAAATGTTTGAATGGCAGCAAAACTGAGCACCAAATCAGCATATTAGAATGATTTCTGAAGGAACATGTGACACTGAAGACTGGAGTAATGACTGCTGAAAATTCAGCTTGTTTCTCAAAACTTAAAAAAAATAAATAAATAATGATAATGATTAAAAAAATGATCAAAAAATAAATTTTAATATTTAAATAAAACTACATATAAATTACAAATAAATGTATTAACATAGAAAACAGTTATTTTAAATTGTAATAATATTTCATTACTGTGTTTTTACTGTATTTTGATTAAATAAATGCAGCCTTGGATTGGTTCATTTAAAAGTAGACATTTCAATATGTCTATATTTCTCACATCAGTGAGGGAAGCATACGCTGAGTTTCGGTTAATTTTGTGACGCGCTCCAGTACAGACCAAGACGGCAGAAAGTACACCCTGTTTGTTTTTTGTTTTTTTACAAAGCACAAAATTTTGTTGCTATTGTGATTAAAGTAGTTTTAAAAGTACTTTACAGTTTTGAATGTTGTTTTACTCTTATCTATATGAGCAAAAATGATGGAGTATTTTAAGTTCTTTCCACTATCCAAAATGAACTCTTGGATATGTGTAATAATAGAGCAAATTTACCAGCCCGACTATCTGTAATTACCACTTGGATCAGCTGTGTTACTATCTGTCCATCACAAGCTACGTGACTTCACCAATTCCTGTCACGGTTTTTTTTTTTTTTTTCTGCAAATAACCAACTAATTGCAAATTTTGGTCGACTTAAAGCCTCTTCTCTTCAACTGATCTTTGGTCGACTATTAGGGGGCAGCCCTAATATATACACGTTTAATCCAACCACTTCGTTACATCTTTGTGCATGTTTATAATATGCTTACCATGTTTCCCACATAGTTTAAATGGGTCTTTGATCATGAAAAATTATAGTTTCCTACATATTTTAGGAAGGTGGGCCCTGGCAAGAGGATTGTAACAAGTTTCCTAAACCAAACAATGACTATTTATGAGTCAGAAAACTAAAACCATCAAAGTTTGATGACTACTACTACTACATCCTGTTTCTATTCTGTCATTTAGCTCATACTCTTTCTTGTAATTATTTTATGTTTACAGGCTATAGCAACATTAGAGTCAGTCTACTGTAACATCAAGGAATTTCTCCTCACTTCATGTAACACATCAGCACAGTGACAAAGACGTGAAAATACATGCTCCTCCATTTGAATCTTTAATGAGCGGCAGTGCATTCTTGTTCTGGGATTATGGCATGATTATAAATGAGATGTCTATGCTGTTACAAAACTGGAAAATGTTTGAGCTTTTACTGTCCAGGCAGTGTCCAATTTCCCTTAATGAAAACAAGACTGATCTTGCCATGTGGGAGTCAGGGGTAATTTGACTTAAAAATTCCAAATCAAACTGCACATTGCATAAATATAAATAACTTTGAAATTAATTCAAGAGACAGAACTAATGCAATTCTTAGACAATGTCAGTGACTTAACTAGATTACTTTCTGTCATTTCAACACAATATTCTAGTGTTTTTATGTGTCCTTCTAAGTTAGTACGTTTCTTTGGTAAAACATCATCTGCAATAATATATATATATATAACTTTTTGCAATCTTGTGAAGTATTAAAATCATTCAGTTATCATAAGCCATTGCAACATGCATATCACAATATACATTTGCGATGTTTCGATCATTTCGATACATTGTGCAGCCCTACTTTTCGCCATGAAGTGTTCTTTAAAAATGAGTCAAAAACCCAAGCGAATATAACGCCACTGAACCTTTTTTCTTTCACGCCAACATGAATGAGAAGAGAGAAACAAAGAGAGATGAAAAGAGATACATTGAGAAAGAGAGAGAATGAAAATGACCACAGGGGACAGTCTGGCTGAGAGAAGAGAGGATCATCATGTTGATCACCGGCTCGCGGCAGGGGAGACGTGAAAAGTGTGGCAAAGATGACACATGAGTACACGGGCCACAGCGTGGGCTTTCACCATGTATGAGAAAGAAAAAAAAACACCTCAGGATCTTGGAAGAAAAAGAATGAGAGAGGAGAAAGAGTGAAAGCGAGACAGCGAAGAACAGAGGGCCCTATCGATTTTAGCCAGCACCCTGCACGAGAGTGAGCAGCTTAGATTCAGATAGCAGCCATCATTAATGTCAGCCCAAAATTCACACAGATCAATTTTGGGACTAAATAAAAACTGGAGGTAATCTCCCTTAGTGCCCCAATGAACACCATCAACCTCCTGCTAGAAGGACTGTATCAAGGTTACCATTTATAAATGATGCCCACTAGCGTACACTGAAAATATAAAGATTTCAATACACGCCTCAGAGTAAGGACTCTTTTAGGCATTTATTTTGGCTTCAGTGGTGTACTGATGCCAAACACCACATGATCACACCGAGGTTACAGGTTAGGTTACACTAGAAAACTGAATTAAATAAATGAAATGAGTCAAATATTCCTGAAAGTGCATTGTACTTAATAGAAAAAAAGTTATATGATCTCATTAACTGATTATATTAAGCTGAACTTGTCTTGATAAGACTGAATGAGTTGCAGCAGATTTCTAGTTTCCAATATGATTTCTGGCGGATCTAGCCAGGGGTGAGGGGAAGTGCCCCTGCCCTGTCACTCATCCCCGATCTACGTCAATTCAACCCACGTAAACACCGCTCATTCAAAGACAGGTGTTTATTGCATGGACGGCGCAAGAGCATAACGTAGCATAATAAGTGTGCAGTTTATCTTTAAAATACTGTAGGTGCAAGTGGAAGATCCTTTTATTAGCCTAATCAGGGGCGGATCTACCGGGGTGGCACGGGGTGGCAACTGCCACCCTAAGAAAAGGCTTTGCCACCCCATCTGCCACCCCAAAATTATCAGAGAATAAAATAGAAATGTTAGCAGTGTTTCAAGTACTACTGTTTTTTAGCAGAGTCCTTGAATTTTCTTTATTTTTTGCGAGCTGATTCACCGATCGCCCACTCCACTTTCATCGTGGTCTTTCTGCCATCCGACGAAACGGTAACATGAAATCAATAAGAAGATCCCGATCACAGAAACTAGTTAGGTAAGAATCTAAATGTATTTTATCTTTTCTCGATTGCTAACACATAAGTGATGCAGTTGGCCCAGTTTCCCAAACCATTCGTTGAGTTCTTAAAACAAAGACACATTTTTCAAAACGTTTACATTAGGTAGCAAAACTGATGACAGACCAGTCAAAATCTGAGAGAGAGCTGAATTAATAATTTACAGGGGTTTTAAACTTTCACAGTACCAGTACTTTAGATGAAGGAAATTTCACTATGTACAGTAAACTGGAGCATACACCCTAAAACTTGTGATTGTCAGCTTTCTCTGAAGCTATTTGTACTGTATTTTTTACCAATGCACTGCTATAGTACTGTATATACTGTAATGAAATTTGGCCAAATGTGCAGAGGATGCTGAATTTAGTTTTACTGTAATTGATAGTATACTGTATTGTGGTGCATACTACTGCAATCTACTGCAAGATCAATTTATAATAGTAAAATAAAAAAAGAAAGAAAAAAGTAATTGCTGTATGTTACTGTATCTGTAAATTTATTTTTGTATAGTGTAGTAGACAGAGTGAGCTGCAAAATAATTCCTGAATCCCAGTAAGCGGTATTTTTGTTACAGTGTTACATGAATTGATCTCATATTAACCGAATGAATAATAATAAAAAAATTATTTAATAGTAAAATGAATTATAAATTAATGAAACACATTAATTAGTTTCAATGAACTGTAACTGTATTCTCTGAATTATTTCCTCTTTTGCTTCGATTCGATTTCAGTATGCACTTAAACACTGCACACATCACATGAGAACATTCTTTGCACTTCATAAATCACCAATTGAATACATACAAGTATATTGTTCACCAACAACAATCAAAGAAAAGAAAGAGAAAGGGAGAAAAAAAAAATCTGTATGTCTATACTTAAGTCCAAGTGGAATATGAATGTCTCAGTTCCGTTTGTGTGGATGTGTGAATGCCTACAGTCTTTGCAGGAAAAAAAAAACGATAAAGAAAAACATGTGGAGTCCTCAAGTGACGCAATTACTCCGTAGTGCAAATCCAGCGCAGCTCTCCCTCACTGCGCAAATCCAACACGACCACCGAACGCTGACAGTCCAATCTCCTCAAACTTTGCGATGCAACATCCAAATAATAAAACAGTTCAGACATCTATTTAGAGAAATAATGATGAAGATGGGTAAGATTAAAGGGTTAGTTCACCCAAAAATGAAAATTCTGTCATTTATTACTTACCCTAATGCCGTTCCATACCCATAAGACCTTCATTAATCTTTGGAACACAAATTAAGATATTTTAGTTGTTCCGATGGATTAGTGAGGCCTTCATAGGGAGATATGACATTTCCTCTCTCAAGATCCATAAAGGTACTAAAAACATATTTAAATCAGTTCATGTGAGTACAGTGGTTCAATATTTATGTTATAAAGCGACGAAAATATTTTTGGAGCGCCAAAAAAAAAAAATATATATGTATTTATTATACTATACTATACTATACTATACTAAATTTATTTATATTATTAGACTTATTAAGTGATGTCCGATTTCAAAACACTGCTTCAAGAAGCATCAAAACACAATGAATCATACAATGAAAGTAATGGGGTCCAAAGTTGTTGGGGCATTTTTTCAAAATAACTTACTTTGTGTTCTGCAAATGAAATGTGAAGGTGAGTAAATGTATCAGTACTGTAAAATGTTATAACCAGTTTAAAAACACAGAGGGTACTCCGAATGAACTGAAGCAGCAGCTTCAAGGGTTAGAGCTGAGATTCCTATCTGGATATGCAGATTGCAGAGGGGAGCAGCATGCCATCCTGCCCCGAGATACACAATTGCAGTCTTAGATGCATTAATTATGAGCCATTCTGTCTAGTGAGAAGATGTGATGGATTTTATTTATAAACTTTTTGGGAGGGTAAGGTGTAGGGTTGGTTGCTTTCTGAACTCCTCTGTTTTCCAGTGTGAGTTTCATGCATAAACATCTGCCATAAAGTTTTATTTAATACAAGGGGTCTTCTGAACATACAGGTAACCCTCAGGCCTCAGCCTTTAGAGAAACATAAACTTTTCAAAAAAGACTTCTCACAGTTTTAAAAATACTAGAGTAAAAAGAGAGGGGGTTTACCTTTTTTGGAAGAGACAATATTGGAAAAAATTGACATTGCAATGTTTTGTTTTTCTGCTATATATATTGTGATATGGAAAAAAATTCACCAGATGACTTGAATAGATCTATTTGGAAAGAATTAATCTTAGGATGATTGGGGTGATTTTGTTGGTGAGTGAATATGCATAGAAAATAATGAACTAATTACACGCATAGATAAATATAATAGAAAAAAAAAGTTAAAATTACAAATTAAATAGAGCATTATATATTACAGGTAAGCCTAAAGGCCTGTACACACCGCTTTTACGCCTCACGTTTTTCGCGTCGGTGTGCACACTCATTTTGTTTGTCACGAGGCATTAAACATCGGCGATAATCGCGCGCGATATTCGTCCCGGTGTGTACAGGCCTTAACAGTATTCAGGTTCAGAAATTGAATAATCAAATTTAAAATAACACTACATAGTCTTCACTTTATAAATTAAACATAATTAATCAGTGTTACAACTAGAGCCCGTCCGATATGGGTTTTTGGGGTTCGATGCCGATACCGATATTAGGAAGTAAAAAAAGACAGATATCGATATATCGGCTGATATTCTTTATGTGTATATTATAGTTCAGTATCAGTAAAAAGTTTGGACACACTTCCCATTTGTGTGTCCAAACTTTTTACTGGTACTGTATATTTAATACCATATATACATAAACACATGTTTTGTAATGATCACTCAAATGTGATGATCAAGATATGACGTTATAAAGATATGTAATGAAGGCAGGGTATTTAACAATTTAACAATAAACTTTATTATCCAAAATAAGCCTGGCATCAGTGCACTGAACAGTAAACTTCACTTATTATAAATAACTTTACAACACAAATAGAACAATATATAACTTGAATGAAGAAAATAAACAAGGTAACTGTGTTGGGCAAAGTCTAATGCCTTTCATAATGTTGGGAACATGGGCTGGCATATGCAAATATTGGGGGCGTACACCCCAACTGTTACGTAACAGTCGGTGTTATGGGGAGATTCGCCTGTTCTATGGAGGTCTTTTAAACAAATTAGATTTATATAAGAAGGAGAAAACAATGGAGTTTGAGACTCACTATATTTTCCATGTACTGAACTCTTGTTATTTGACTATGCCAAGATAAATTCAATTTTTCATTCGAGGGCAACTTTAAGCACACGCACAGAAAGCTGACTGTCAGACGCACGTCTCTTTAGTTTTAAACTAAGTTCTCTTTCACGTTTTATCGTGCTTAAACTGCCAAATACACACAAGGTTACGCAAAAAACACACAAAGTTCACATAAACACAGTCGGTTATGTCTGTGAACATAAACAGTGGGGACAGAAATTGACATCCATTGTCGAGACAATGTCGGACTTTGTACAACTCGCTCAGGGCGGGGTCTATACTAATACGACAGTGTCCGTCAACAGTGAGCAGGGCCTTTACAAACTGACGTCACTGTACAGAATCTGCTAACGGCTTGTTCTGAGACGTTGCTTATGATTTATGGTGATTTAAAAAAAAAAAAAAAAGGAGTGGGTGGATTTTTATCATTATAGGGTGGTTGTGCACACACACAAACACGCATTTATGTTCAAACACCATATAAAAGTAAAATTTGCATAAATTTAAGACCAAATGCATGGATCCAATATACTGTTACACATGCGTTTTATTTCTCAACTGTTTATGTTCACTTAAGACATAACAACTATGTTTACTAAGATACTCTCAAAGACTGGCGTTTTTACATAATCTTGCTTGAATTTGTCAGTTTAAGAGCAAGAAGACGTGAAAGAGAATTCAATGCAGTATTCAAGCTTTTTCTGGGTGCGCGCTTCGGTTGTTTGCCCACAGTAAACTTCAGTAAACACATTAAAAAAAGGGTTCTGCAAAACACTGTGTCTATACCGGACGCAAGCGACGCGATGCGACATGACAAAAGATAATAGAACCCATTATAATCAGTGATGTTGTCTACACTGCAATGCGAGTGACAATTTTCCGAGAGTATACTGATGCCTCGTTCTATTTATGATATAATGACATGAAGGACAAATACTTTGCAACGGGCGCTTTGTCATGTCCAGTGTACCAGCTGTTGTGACAACGGTCGCTTCCGGTGTAGACATGGTGTAACAGTTCTAGGCTATATCATAATTAATTCCCTTAAACTTTTTAATTGACAGTTGACTTTTTAAATGACAGACCTGCTTGTTATGTAAAAAGTTGTCGATTTTAATGAAAAGGAAGCTTAATATTTCATTTCCAATCTTCAGATTTTGGCAACCTTGAAAATGTTTTGTTCTTATCTGCAATTTAATGGCATTATACGGAGGATATGTTGTGCAAACTTTTTAACTGAATGACAGACCTGCTTGTTATGTAAAAAGTT